>NC_135958.1:23248381-23354152 GCF_053455715.1 Rhinoraja longicauda | reverse complement strand
GAGAGAGAGAGAGAGAGAGAGAAAAAAAAAGAAAAAAGAAAAAAAAGCTCTGGTAGTGGGAAGGAAATTGCCTGGGAGAAAACCAGAGATGAAAATGTTCACTGTCTCTTCCTGTTAAAACAATTCTGACCATTTTGGTGATGACAGTTTTTTTTGTTAATTATGCACTTCAGATACTAAAAATTAATGAGGCCAAAATAACTGTCAGTGACTCAATGACATTAATGCGGGGACGTTTCCCTTGGCCATATTCCCTTCTCTTACGTAGACATAGAAGACTGAGTAAAGCCTAAGGCTCGAACTGACTACGCGGCAATATTTAATTGGCAAGTGTTCATCTCACTCTGTTTTCCATCTTCACACAATTGTCATTGAATTAAAGGCATTTGTGTCTGTATAGTTTTGGACACACAACACATTCAGATAGTTAAGGATGCGATCACACCATTGTTACAACCTTTCCCATGCCCCACCTCAGAGCTCACACATTTTTGCTTCTCAATCTCCTAACCCCACCCTACTACGTTTCCCCTCCACCGTACGCTTATCTTCCATCCATGAGTCCCTCATTTCCCTCTATCACGCCCCCTTTCCCCTCCCCCCTGTCCCCTCCCACCATATCCCTCCCTCTGGCTTTACACTTACAGTTTGGCTCAATTGTAACCATGTATAGTCTTTTCGCCATACCTCGGTCCATGTGACAATAAACTAAACTAATCTAAATAAAACATTTCACTCCTCTACTCTTCTAATCTGACACGTTTTTCACCTGCAACCTTTGTCACTTACTCTGCCCATCTGCCAATCACCCCCCCTCTTCATCTGTATCCACCTATCACTTGCCAGACTCTGTCCTGCCCTCACCTCTCATTCCCAGCTTTCTCCCCCCTGCTCTAATCAGTCAGAAGAGGGGTCCCGACTCAAAATATCGGTAGTCCATTCTCTCCATAGATGCTGCCTGAGCCGCTCAGTTCCTCCAGCACTCTGTGTTTTGTTCAAGGTTTCCAGCATCTGCAGTTTCTTGTGTCAACATTCTGTGTGTAATGTGCAGAAATGTTACCAACAACAATAAGTAGATGACATCTTTAGCATAGTGATGCATCTGAAGACTCTTCATGTGAAAGCTTCCAAATAAAACTTGGCACGTGATCAGTTGATGATTTTATTGAATTTTCTTGGTGTTTGTTTCTGAGTTGTAAGAACATTGCAACATATGATATCAGACCAAAAGTACATCATTTGGCCTCTAGATCCTGATCCACTATCACCGATCTCTGACTACCGTTTCATTGACTTACACCGAAAAATAAACTACTATTGTTGTGAGTATTGGTTTATTATTGCCACATAACTAGTGTAGATGGGATGTCTTGGTGGGCATGGAAGAGTTGGACCAAAGGTCATGTTCCTGTGCTGTATGACTCTGTGACATGGAACTAGAAATAACCCAAACTTTTTATTTTTAGAACAATAAAAATAGAACAATGGAACAGCTCAGCATAGGAACTGGCCCTTCGGTCCACAATATCAATGCCGAACATGATGCCAAGACATGTCGGAAGGAACTGCAGATGCTGGTTTACACCGAAGATAGACACAAGATGCTGGAGTAACTCAGTGAGTCAGGCAGCATCTCCCGAGTAAAGGAACCGATGACGTTTCGGATCTAGACTGAAGAAGGGTCTCGACCGGAAACGGTACATATTCCTTTTCTCCAGAGATGCTGCCTGACCAGCTGAGTCACTCTAACATTTTGTGTCTATCTATGATGCCAAGATAAGTGAATTTCTTCTGCCTGCATGTGGTCCATGTCCCTCCATTCCGTGCCTATCCACGTGTCTGTCCAAAAACCTCTTAAACGTCACTATTGTATCTGCCTCCACCACCAGCCCCGACAGCACTTCCAGGCACCAACTGACCTCTGTGTAAAAAAAAACCTCATCATGCACATCTCCTCTAAATTTATCCCCTCTGACCTTAAAGCTCTTGCCCTCAGGTTTCTGACAATTCCACCCTGTGAAAAAAAAGGTTCTGACTATTTTGGGGTATTTTTAAGGCAGAGATTGACAGATGCTTGATTGGTAAGGGTGTCAAGGTTTATGGAGGGAAGGCAGGAGAATGGGATTGAGAGGGAAAGATAGACCAGGCACGATTGAATGGTGGTGGTGTAGCCTCGATGGGCTGAATGGCCTAATTCTGCTCCTATGATTTATGAACTTATGACTGCCTATCTCCCTATCTCTACCTCCCCTAATTTTATAAACTTTATCAGGATCTGCACCCAGTTGAGACAGAGGTTGGTGATTGATTCATGATTTACTGCAGCTAATTTACTCAGACTTCTCTCAGATCTCTGCATTGAACCCTAGCTCTTCACAACTGTTTTGCCAATATTACGAGGGGAAGCCGTGCTGAGCGCTTGATTTGCCTTGATTGGAATGAAAGATGTGGACTTTAATTGCTGATATTATTGTTTAATGGGGATGGATTGTGGTGGGATACGCACAAACTCCTAAACAATGGCAATTAGTAGAAAATAGACCGGAGGGTGGGTTGGGTTCTCAACATCCATTCAGCAACTTGTAAAGAAACCAGATGTCCTTGAATAAAAGTTAAAAAAATGCATTCCTAATCATCTCTCTAATGTACCAACAATTACCCGATCAATAGTTTAGACAGGCTACATCGGCAGTTTGCAGTTGTAAATAGTGAAATATTTCCGCATTCAGCAATTAGCCTTCTGGTAAAAAATACCCCCAATAGACCCATTTCAGAGCCACTTTTCATAGTTGAAAAGCTATGATAGACCCATTTCATAGACCCATTTCATAGATCCATTTCATAGACCCATTTCATAACTGTAATGGGCAAAAGATTGATGGATACAGCGTGGAAACAGACCCTTCAGCGCACCGAGTCTATGCTGACTGATCACCACATTCACACTAGTTTAATGTTATTCCACTTTCTCATCCACTCCTTACACACTAGGGGCCAACTTACAGAGACCAATTAACCTACAAACCTGTGATAGACACAAAATGCTGGAGTAACTCAATGGGTCAGGCAGCATCTTTGGAGAAAATGGAGAGGTGACATCCAAGGACGTACACGCCACTGGAGATAAATGGGTCTATTGTGGATAGGGTGAGCAGTTTCAAATACTTGGGAGTCCGCATCGCAGAGGATCTGACGTGGGCAACGCACATTGCCGCACTGGTGGGTAAGGCTAAGCAGCGCCGTTACCACCTTAGACAACTGAGGAAATTCAGAGTGTCTCAGAGGATCCTTCATTGCTTCTACTCTGGGGCTGTAGAGAGCATCCTGTCCGGCAACATTACAGTCTGGTTTGGGAACAGCTCTGCCCAGGACAGGATGGCCCTGCAGAGAGTAGTGCGTTCGGCAGAACGCACCATGGGAACTACACTCGTCCCCCTGCAGGACCTATACATCAGGAGGTGCAGATCCAGAGCAAGCAAGATCATGAGGGACCCCTGCCACCCCAGTAACGGACTGTTCCAGATGCTACAATCAGGCAAACGCCTCCGCTGTCACGCTGTGAAAACGGAGAGGATGAGACGGAGCTTCTTCCCACAGGCCATCAGGACTGTTAACTTTTATAACCCCAGAGACTAAATTTTTGTCGACAATAATAGTAACTTATTAACTTTATTTATATGCTGTAACTGTAATTCTTTTTGTGCACAACCCGCAGGCATTGCCACTTTCATTTCACTGCACATCGTGTATGTGTATGTGACAAATAAAAATTTGACTTGACTTGACTTGACTTGAGTTGGGATGGTGACCAAAACATGGTGACCAAAATTGAACACAATAATCTAGTCTGAGGAAGGGTTCTGACCCAAAACCCCATCCATCCTTTTTCTCCAGAGATGCTGCCTGACCCGGAGTTAACCTAGCACTTTGTGCCTATCTTCACAATAATCTAAATGCGGCCTCACCAGTCTTACAAAACTGTAACATGTCTTCCCAATGTCTAAACTGAATACTCTGACTGATGAAGGCCAATGTGCTGAAAATCCTCTCCACTGTGATGCCACTTTCAAGGAACTATGCACCAGCATTCCTAGGTCCCTCTGCTCGACAACACTCTCCAGAGCCCTACCATTCATAGTGTAGTTCCTGCCCTTGTAGGATTGCCCAAAGTGCGACACCTCGCGCTTCTCCGGAATGAATGCCATCAAATTCCCCGGTACCGCACCTTATTACAGTTCCTCCCTCTCACATGCTGAAGCTTTGAAAACTCACTGGTGAATTCATTCCTTGTAAATAATGTAATCTTCCTGATTTATGGAAGCACTGATCTGCTCTGCGTGGTTCCATATATCACACCCTTGAGCTTTGGGCTACAGAGAAATGGAAATGACTGCATGCAATGACTGCCCTGCCTTTAATGTAAAGTAATGTGACGGGAACCATTAAAATGATTTACAAAAATTGTGAAATTATAAAAACACAGCCATTTAGCCTATTTGTTACAAGCGATAATCATCAACCTGAATTTAGCAAGTATAGAAATTAAGCAAGTCCTTCAAATATGAGGAGACCGATGGAATGAATCCACCAAAGATTGATGTGGGCTGCACCAGTAAAGAAAATGAAGGGATGGAGGATGGAAAGAAAGGCAGGCAAGGACATGCGGCACGGTAGCGCAGCGGTAGAGTTGCTGCTTTACAGCGAATGCAGCGCCGGAGACTCAGGTTCGATCCTGACTACGGGCGCTGCACTGTAAGGAGTTTGTACGTTCTCCCCGTGACCTGCGTGGGTTTTCTCCGAGATCTTCGGTTTCCTCCCACACTCCAAAGACGTACAGGTATGTAGGTTAATTGGCTGGGTAAATGTAAAAATTGTAAAAATTGTCCCTAGTGGGTGTAGGATAGTGTTAATGTACGGGGATCACTGGGCGGCACGGACTTGGAGGGCCGAAAAGGCCTGTTTCCGGCTGTATATATATGATATGATATGATATGAAGGATTAAAATGATGGCCGCAAAGGTGGCAATGTGGAATGGGACATATTGAAACCCTAAGATTTTTCCAAGTGGGAAGAGATTTTCTCTGTGGATCATGCATAACCAAACCAGTTTCTTCTCAGGCAATCCTTGGGATTAAAGAGGACTTGTTTACACTCTGGTTCGACATTGGGAACACCGGATGCAGTAAATGAGGTTAGAGGAGGTGCACATGAGCTTCTATTTCACCTGGAAGGATAGAGGGTTTACATGCACCTAATCTAACCTCATCCACTGTCCCCGATGTGGGCTCCTATACAATAGCAAGACCAAGAGTAGACTCGTGTTGCTGAACACTTGAGCTCGGCCCACCAAGGCATACTGGATCGCCAACCATGCTAATTCCCCTCCCCATTCCCATACCTTGTCCTTTCAGTCCAGGGGCCTCCTCCATTGCCAGAGTTAAGGCCACATGCAAACCGGAGGAACAGCACCTCATATTTCTCTTGGGTAGCTTACAACCCAGTGGTATGAATGTTGAGTTCTTTAATTGTACACTCACCTCCCCCCCCCAGGCAACGTTCTGCAAAACATGGATATGTGATGTTTTAGTCGGGACCCTTCTTCAGACCTGAAACGACACATATCCATGTTCTCCAGAGATGCTGCCTGACTTGTTGAATATCACCGGCACTTTGTGTCTGTATTTATAAAGCAGCATCTGCAGTTCCTGTTTCTACATATCACCCAGCCATGTTCTCTAAAGGACCTGCTGATGCTGGGTTACACAAAACGACACAGAGATAGGGAGCAGAAAGCATTTTAACGGGATTCATCACAGCATGGTTTGGGAGCAGCACCATCTAACACTGCAAGAAATTGCCGAGAATTGTGGATAGACAATAGACAATAGACAATAGGTGCAGGAGTAGGCCATTCAGCCCTTTGAGCCAGCACCGCCATTCAATGCGATCATGGCTGATCACTCTCAATCAGTACCTCGTTCCTGCCTTCTCCCCATACCCCCTCACTCCGCTATCCTTAAGAGCTCTATCCAGCTCTCTCTTGAAAGCATCCAACGAACTGGCCTCCACTGCCTTCTGAGGCAGAGAATTCCACACCTTCACCACTCTCCGTTCTAAATGGCCTACCCCTTATTCTTAAACTGTGGCCCCTTGTTCTGGACTCCCCCAACATTGGGAACATGTTTCCTGCCTCTAATGTGTCCAATCCCCTAATTATCTTATAAGATCCCCCCTCATCCTTCTAAATTCCAGTGTATACAAGCCCAATCGCTCCAGCCTTTCAACATACGACAGTCCCGCCATTCCGGGAATTAACCTAGTGAACCTACGCTGCACGCCCTCCATAGCAAGAATATCCTTCCTCAAATTTGGAGACCAAAACTGCACACAGTACTCCAGGTGCGGTCTCACCAGGGCCCGGTACAACTGTAGAAGGACCTCTTTGCTCCTATACTCAACTCCTCTTGTTACGAAGGCCAACATTCCATTGGCTTTCTTCACTGCCTGCTGTACCTGCATGCTTCCTTTCATTGACTGATGCACTAGGACACCCAGATCTCGTTGAACTCCCCCTCCTCCTAACTTGACACCATTCAGATAATAATCTGCCTTTCTATTCTTACTTCCAAAGTGAATAACCTCACACTTATGTACATTAAACTGCATCTGCCATGTATCCGCCCACTCACACAACCTGTCCAAGTCACCCTGCAGCCTTATTGCATCTTCCTCACAATTCACACTACCCCCCAGCCCAGATCATCACACAAACCAACCTCCCTTCCACTGACTCCATCTACACTTCACGCTGCCTCGGCATGGCCACCAGTATAATCAAGGATGTGTCGCACACCGGTCACTCCCTCTTCTCCCCTCTCCCATCAAGCAAGAGGTACAGAAGTATGAAAACGTATACCTCCAGATTCAGGGTCAGTTTCATCTCAGATGCCATCAGGCAACTAATCCATCCTCTCAACAGCTAGGAGCAGTCTTGACCTCCCATCTACCTCATTGGAGACCCTCGTACTATCTTTAATCAGATTTTATCTTGCACCAACTGCTATTCACTTTATCTAGTATCTGTACAATGTGGACGGCTCGATTGTAATCATGTAAAGTCTTTCCGCTGAATGGTTAACATGCAACAAAAACTTTTCATTGTACCTTGGTACATGTGACAATCAACTAAACTTAACTAAACTAAACTGAACTAAACTAAACTATCTCAGCAGGGCAGGCAGCATCTATAAAGGGAATGGACAGGCGGCATTTCGGGTCAGTCTGAAACATCCAACCTGATACATCACCTCCATATGTTTTCCAGGGATGCTGTTTGACCCTCTGATTTACTCCAGCACTTTGTGTCTAGTGATATTATGATTATTTTTTTAGATTTAGAGATATAGCGCAGAAACAGGCCCTTCGGCCCACCGAGTCCGCGCCGCCCAGCGATCCCCGCACATTAACACTATCCTACACACACTAGGGACAATTTTTACATTTACCCAGTCAATTAACCTACATACCTGTACGTCTTTGGAGTGTGGGAGGAAACCGAAGATCTCGGAGAAAACCCACGCAGGTTACGGGGAGAACGTACAAACTCCGTACAGACGGCGCCCGTAGTCAGGATCAAACCTGAGTCCCCGGCACTGCATTCGCTGTAAGGCAGCAACTCTACCGCTGCGCCACCGTGCCGCCCTGAATATCTACACAGGACTGTGCCTCTCACTGAAGACACTGCCTGACTCCTCCCCAGGGAAGCAGTCACAGGTTAACTGCACAAAGCCAATTATATTGGTCACCTCCATGCATGCAATCCCATCCATTTATAATGAGATCTACATGAATTACTAAGTACTAATATGCTTCTCAAACTAACGCAATGTTAGATTTTTAATTTTTTTAAATATATTATTCACCTAAGACCCTCTGGGGAGAACTCCATGTTCATTCTCAGAGAAACATTTCAACCTGATATACTGTTAGCTGTGCACCAAAAATTCTATCCATTTCTAATTAAATATAAATGAATTTCTAACGTGTACTTTTAATCCCGTTCTGTCATTACGCATATTTGGTGAGCTTTTCCCCGCAGGAAGTAGTCCTGTTGCAGATGAGAATATCCCTTCATTTGCTAAGGATTAGTTCATTAAAAATCAGGCTTGATGTGATTTCAGCTGAACTAAAGACTGGCGGGCGGGAGGAAGTACAAAAGTAACTCATTAAGTATTGTTTGTTGACACCTCAGCTATGAAGTTGTGCCTTAGTCAACCCACTTCACGTCAAAACCGATATCAACGGTCGTTTGGAGTCCCCAAGAGGCAATTATTGGCGTGGCACCACGATAATAAGAGGCTTCTGTGCTGTGAAGTGATTGGAGATGCTGAATACAGAAGGCAATGGAAAGATTTAGTCAAAATGTTTAAATGATGCGAAGGGCGATAGAGCTGAGAGTGAGAAACTCTGTGACCCAGAGTGTGAAGTCTTGCGTGTAAAAAAAACATTAAAAAAAGTGCTGGAGGAACTCAGAGGGTCAGGCAGCATCTGTGGAGGGAATGAGCAAGTGGCGTTTCAGTTTGGGACCCTTCTTCAGACTGAAGACCCAAAGCGCAAAGTCTGAAGATAGAGAAAATAACTAAGGTTAGGACGTGGAGATAATAGCTACAGATTGCTGGAGTAACTCAACGGGCCAGGCAGCATCTCTGGAGAACAAGGATGGGTGACGTTTCGGGTAGGCACCCTTCTTTAAACTGAAGTCTGAAGGAACAAAGTCTGGTGATAGACAAAATAACTGGGGTTAGGATGTGGAGATAACGGCCTCAAATGCTGGAGTAACTCAGTGGATCAGGCAGATTCTCAGGGGAAATGCTGTGAAATCTCCAGAGATGCTGCCTGATCCATTGAGTTAACCCAGCGTTTTGTCCTATCCTAGAAACACATTGCATAATTTTTTGCTGAACCAGCATCTGCAGTTCCTTACGTCTCCATTAGGATTGAAGCAACAACCAAGAAAGCACACGAACACCTCCACTTAGGCAGCTTAGGAAGTTCGGCATGTCTCCCACAGCTCTCACCAACTTCTACAGACGCACCATAGAAAGCATTTTATCAGGATGCATCACAGCATGATTTGGGAACAGCTCCATCCAAGACTGCAAGAAATCGCAGCTAATTGTCGACGCAGCCCAGACCATCACACAAACCAACCTCCCTTCCATTGACTCCATTTATAGCTCACACTGCCTCGGCAAGGCCAACAGCATAATCAAGGATGAGTCGCAGCCTGGCCATTCCCTCTTTTCCCCTCTCCCATCGGGTAAAATGTATAGAAGTGTGAAAACGCACATCTCCAGATTCAGAGACATTTTCTTCCCAGCTGATATCAGGCAACTGAACCATCCTACTATGCTAGAGAGTAGTCCTGAATTACTATCTACCTCATTGGTGACCCTCAGACTATATTTGATCAGACTTTACTGGTTTTACCTCACACTAAACGTTATTCCCTTATTATGTATCTAAACACTGTAAATGGCTCGATTGTAATCATGTATTGTCTTTCCGCTTACTGGATAGCACGCAACAAAAAAGCTTTTCACTGTACCTCGGTATACGCGACAGTAAACTAAACCAACCTAAACTAGGATTTAGACTTTGGACTTTAGTATTTAGAGATACAATGTGGAACCAGGCCCTTCGGCCCATCAAGTCTGTGCCGACTAGCGGTCGACACGAACACTATCCTACACACTCGGGACAATTTACATTTTTTACTGAAGCCAATTAATCTACAAGCCTGTATATCTTTGGAGTGCGGGAGAAAACCAGAGCACCCGGAGAAAAACTATGTGGTCACAGGGAGAACATACAAACTCTGTACAGACAGCACCCGTAATCAAGATCGAACCTGGGTGTCTGGTGCTATAAGGCAGTAACTCTACCGCTGCACCATCGTGCCCCTCCGAAAAGTGGAGCATCTGTTCAAGACAGTGACATTGACATTTAAAAAGTAATTCTGACGAAACATCATTGACTTTTTCTTCTCTGCAGATGCTGCCTAACCTGCTGAATATTTACAGCATACTCAACTAGTTCTTAACTAGGAACATTGAACATAGAACAGTATAGCACAGGAACAGGCCCTTCAGCCCACAATGCCCATGCTGTACATGATGCCAAATTAAATTAATCTCCCCTGCCTGCATGTGACCCATATCCCTCCATTCCCTGCATATCCATGTGTCCAACTAATAGCTTCTTTAACACCACAATCCAAGTTTATGGAACAGGCCATCAGCCCCTGAACCCAGTATAATATTGGCTGATCTCTGATCTCACCCACTTTTTTCCCTATATAACTTCTGTCAAAAATTAGCAATTGGCCCAGAGCTACTTTTCCTACGACTACAGGTCTACCACTGATTTTCTGTCACTCTTGGTTCCACAGCCTTGCCGTATTACCCACCTTGCCGGACCAACAGAGGCCATGGCCTGGGGGGTGCCGAGATACCAGCCTGCAAAGTTGGTCACGGAAGTTGACTATGACATCGAGCTTTTAAGGTCAAGATGAGACTATTTTAAGAACCTGAATCTTTGAGGGTACAAGATGGTGCCAGAAACGTGGAGACTCTGTGTTCAATAGACAATAGACAATAGACAATAGGTGCAGGAGTAGGCCATTCAGCCCTTCGAGCCAGCACCGCCATTCAATGCGATCATGGCTGATCACTCTCAATCAGTACCCCGTTCCTGCCTTCTCCCCATACCCCCTCACTCCGCTATCCTTAAGAGCTCTATCCAGCTCTCTCTTGAAAGCATCCAACGAACTGGCCTCCACTGCCCTCTGAGGCAGAGAATTCCACACCTTCACCACTCTCTGACTGAAAAAGTTCTTCCTCATCTCCGTTCTAAATGGCCTACCCCTTATTCTCAAACTGTGGCCCCTTGTTCTGGACTCCCCCAACATTGGGAACATGTTATCTGCCTCTAATGTGCCCAATCCCCTAATTATCTTATATGTTTCAATAAGATCCCCCCTCATCCTTCTAAATTCCAGTGTATACAAGCCCAATCGCTCCAGCCTTTCAACATACGACAGTCCTGCCATTCCGGGAATTAACCTAGTGAACCTACGCTGCACGCCCTCCATAGCAAGAACATCCTTCCTCAAATTTGGAGACCAAAACTGCACACAGTACTCCAGGTGCGGTCTCACCAGGGCCCGGTACAACTGTAGAAGGACCTCTTTGCTCCTATACTCAACTCCTCTTGTTACGAAGGCCAACATTCCATTGGCTTTCTTCACTGCCTGCTGAACCTGCATGCTTCCTTTCATTGACTGATGCACTAGGACACCCAGATCTCGTTGAACTCCCCCTCCTCCTAACTTGACACCATTCAGATAATAATCTGCCTTTCTATTCTTACTTCCAAAGTGAATAACCTCACACTTATCTACATTAAACTGCATCTGCCATGTATCCGCCCACTCACACAACCTGTCCAAGTCACCCTGCAGCCTTATTGCATCTTCCTCACAATTCACACTGCCCCCCAACTTAGTATCATCTGCAAATTTGCCTCGGTGAAGTCTACTATTCTTCCACTACAATCGTTCCACTATTGTACTTACGTACGATTGTGCTTATGTATGTTACGATTTTACCGAATTGTATCCAAAACAAAGCATTTCACTGTATCCAGCCACACGTGACAATAAAGTGCCGTTGAACCATTGAAAGTAGCAGAGATCACCTTCCAGAATGTGTTGAACAACCTGAAGCAAGAACTACTACATTTATGATCATTCATAAATTTAAACCCACTCAGAATAAGCAGCTCTTGGAGAACTAATTATGTCTATGTTGAACTAGTTAACAGCCGCTTGCTTTTTACGCGGTTCGTGAAGACATTCTTAATGAGGATGTGAGCATATTCAAGAGTTATCATCAAGAACTGATTACCGCTTCTTTATAGGCAATGGACAATAGACAATAAGTGCAGGAGGAGGCCATTCGGCACTTCGAGCCGGCACCACCATTCAATGTGATCATGGCTGATCATTCTCAATCAGTACCCCGTCCCTGCCTTCTCCCCATACCCCCTGACTCCACTATCCTTAAGAGCTCTATCTCGAATGCATTCATAGAATTGGCCTCCACTGCCTTCTGAGGCAGTGAATTCCACAGATTTACAACTCTCTAACTGAAAAGGTTTTACCTCATCTCTGTCTAAATGGCCTACCCCTTATTCTTAAACTGTGGCCCCTGGTTCTGGACTCCCCTAACACTGGGAACATGTTTCCTGCCTCTAACGTGTCCAACCCCTTAATACTCTTACATGTTTCAATAAGATTCCCTCTCATCCTTCTTTGTGTTGGGAGTGTGGACAGCTTGAGTTGGGTTGCCGGCAGGAATACTACTCAAAGGATAGAAGTATGTAAAATTACGAGAGGCAGAGATAGGGTAGACAGTCAGAATCTTTTTTCCCGGGGTGGAACTATCTATATACTAAAACTCTCGTTTGTTATCTTGTTTGTGACTGAACTTCAGCCAAAACGGTACACGATAGCACAACAATTTTAGGCCCACCTTACTCACCATTGTCACTTTAGTGATAATGCAAGTAGTTTTATTGAAATCGGTTATATTTTTAAAGTTATTGACATTTTAAAGTTTAAAAGGAGGGAAGGGGAGGGAAGGAGGGAAGAGGGAGGAGTGGGGGAGAAGGGAGAGGGGAGGGGGGGGGGGTTGATGAGAGAGGGGAGGGGGGGAGGAGAGGGTGCTGCACCAATGCAGGAGAGGTTTGGGCCCAACGGGTCCACTTTGTCTAGTAAATACTAAAGGATCAGCTTTCTCTTTTAAACTTTAAGGTGAAAGGGGGAGAGATTAAAGGAGGTTTAGGAGGCAGAGAGTGGAGGGTGCCAGAAACATGCTGCTAAGGGAGATGGTGGAAGATACATTAGCGATGTTTAAGAGACATTTAGACAGAGCCATGAATAGACAGGGAATGGAAGGATATAGACCATGTGTAGGCAGGTGGCATTAAACAGATTGGCAACATGATCATCATAGACATTAGTTTAGTTTAGTGTAGAGAAACAGCATGGAAACAGGCCTTTCAACTCACTGAATCCACACGAACCAGTGATTACCTCGTACACTAGCTTTATCCTACACTCTAGGGACAATTTACATCAAGCCAATTAACCTACCAACCAGCGCGTCTTTGGAGTGTGGGAGGAAACCAGAGCACCCGGAGAAAACCCATGCAGTCACAGGGAGAACGTACAAATTCTGTACAGAGAGCACCCATAGTCAGGATTGAACCCGGGTCTCTGGAGCTGTAGGGCAGCAACTCTACCGTCGCGCCACTGTGCCACCCAGCATAGTTTTAAGGTGAGATGTGGAGAAGTTAAAGGAGATTTAGGAGGCATAGAGTGGAGGGTTCCAGAAACATGCTGCCAGTGGAGATGGTGGAAAATATATTAGTGACTTTTAAGAGGCATTCAGACAAAGCCATGAACAAGCAGGGAATGAAAGGATATAGACCACGTGTAGGCAGATGGGATTAGATAGATTGGCATCATGATCATCATAGATATGTTGGGCTCGGAGCTTAATCCTGTGCTGTACTTTATTTTATGTTCAATGTTCACTTAAAAATCAATATCCAGTTGTATAACTGACAAAAATCAGTATGATGAAATTGAGCTTCTAGGCATTCCATTTCTATAGCAAATTTCAGGGCTTTTCAACACCCTGTACTGCCAATAAAATTATCTCGTCAACTGTAACACTCCAAACTATCCATTCAAATCAATCTCCATGGTCAGCAATGTGATTCTGACCTCTTTTCTCTTGCTTTTGGTTGTTATAGAATCATACAGCACAGAAACATTCCCTTTGGCCAGCCATCATGAACCCATCTATCGCCAATCCAATTTTCTGTGGGCAGTTTGAAAGTTGCAAGACAGGGGGGCCGTTCCAACTGAAATACATAGAGGTTTTTACTCCCAAAGGGGAAGGAATTTCTGGAATGTTTTGCCCCCAGGAGTTGTGGAATCTGGCTCTCTGCAAGTTTTGAAAGAGGAGGTTGATGAATAAATAAAAGATCAGCAGAGAGAGGGCTCTGGGGATCTGAAGCAGAGGGGAAGAGGTGGTCTGGTGGAGATCAGCCTTGATCATATTGTGTGACAGGGGTAGACTGCGGGGCCAAATAGCCTATATGTACTCCTGTTTTCTCGTGTTTTTGTGAGAATTCAGTGAGAGCCAGGAAATTGTGTGAAATTAGAGGTGAAAGTGGAGGTGGAATTAACAGTGGAAGTCGAGGTAGAGGTGGCATTAGAGGTGGCATTAGAGGTGAAATTGGAGGTGGAATTAGATGCGGAATTTGAGGTGGGATTTGAGGAGGATTTAGAGATAGAATTAGAGGTGAAATTGGAGGTGAAATTAGAGGTAGAATTTGAGGTGGAATTAGAGGAGGAATTGAATGTGGAATTAGGGATAAATTCGAGGTGAATTCGAGATGGACTTAGAAGTGGATATAGTTGAGGAATTAGAGGTAAATTGGAGCCACGGAATAATTACTGGTTAAATAGTGACAGGTGAGTTTGTAAGATGCGGTCTCTCTTTAACCCGGATTGCAGTGCAATGGTACCGTGCAGCGACAGGTTTAATCCAGAGGAGGGAATCTCACCTTGGAGACATGGTTTTGCATCGGTCTGGATGGTCATGGTTGGGAGGAGAATAATTGATACATTGCTCCTTTCATGTTGGTATCTGGGGTTCAATTGATAGCTTTAGTTCAGTTCAGTTGCATTAAGCTTTGAATTAAGAATCGTGTTCTGTTCCATTTGTTGCCTCACCCATCACTATATTCTCCTCTTACCCAATAGCTCAGTGACATTGCTTGACTTCTCAATAGTGGCCTCCGTTAGACTAGAAATACAGCGCAGAAACAGAGATACAGCGCGAAGACATTTCCTGTCCAAATGTCTTTTAAATGTTATAGTACCTGCCTCAAATACCTCCTCTGGCAGCTCGATCCATACAACTACCACCACTATGAAAATGTTGCACCTCCTGTTTTTTTGTGTTTTCGTGAGAATTCAGTGAGAGCCAGGAAATAGTGTGAAATTAGAGGTGAAAGTGGAGGTGGAATTAACAGTGGAAGTCGAGGTTGAGGTGGCATTAGAGGTGGCATTAGAGGTGAAATTGGAGGTGAAAATAGAGGTGGAATGAGAGATGGAATGAGAGATGGAATAAGCAGTGAAATTAGAGGAGGAGCTAATGGTGGAATTAGTGGTAAAAATTAGAGGTGCATGGAGTCCACGTGACCAGCGATCGGTACAATTTACAATTTTACCGAAGCCAATGTACCTACAGGATGTGGGAGGAAAATGGAGCACGCGGAGAAAATCCACTGGGAGAGCGTACAAACTCCGTATAGACAGCAGGATCGAACCCAGTTCTCTGGTGGTGTAAGGCAGCAACTCTACCACTGTGTCACCCTTATCTGACACCCTTTTGTATCCTTTTCACCTCTAACCTTTGTCACTCTCTCGACCCTTCTGTCAATCACTGCATTCCCTCATCTTTATCCACCTATCACTTCGCAGGCTCTGCCTAACCCCGCTGCCCCACTTTTTTAGCATTCTTCTCCTACATCCCCCCCCCTCTCGCCCCCACTATCAGCCTGAAGAATGGTCCCGACCTGAAACGTCACCTGTCCATTCCCTTCAATGATGCTGCCTGACCCATTGAGTTCCTCCTGCACTTTATATTTTGCTCAAGATTCCAGCATCTGGAGTTTCTTTGTCTCCAATCACCTGCTTCTTGAAAAAAATTCCTCCTCAGATCCCTTTAAATCCTTTTACTCCTTACCTTAAATCTATGCATTTTAGTTTTATATGTCAGTTCTGGAGAAAGTTTCCTATATTGGTCTTTGTCTATTTTGCATTTAGAGTCATCAAGTCACACTGTATGGAAACAGGCCCTTCGGCCCAACTTGCCCAAACCGACCATGCTGCCACGTCTAGTCCCATTTGCCCACATTTGACCCATGCCCTTCTAAACCCTTCCTATCCATGTACCCGTCCAAATGTCTTTTAAATGTTATAGTACCTGCCTCAACTACCTCCTCTGGCAGCTCGTTCCATACAACTACCACCACTGTGAAAATGTTGCACCTCAGGTACCGATTAAATCTTTCTCCTCTCAACTTAGACTATGTCCTCTGGTTCCTGATTACCCAATCCTGGGAAAAAAGACTGTGCATTCGCCCTATCTATTCCCTTCATGATCTTCTCCACCTCTATAAGATCACCCCACAGGCACGTGCGCTCCAAGGAATAAAACAGTGGCGTAGAGTTAATGGGGGAGCAAGGAGAGCAACCCTTGCGTACATTTTTGAAAAGTGGCGCCTTTTCAACAATTGTTTTACTCTTTAGTTCACTTGTACGATAAAAGTCGAATTTCATTATTTTTTATTGTTTTTTTATCGCATGGCCTTGGAAGAACTTTCTGGAGTCATTACTTTATTTGACCAACCTCCCAGTGTTTTGAACTGTCTGCTCAATCTCCTGTGATGCATTGGTGGCCACTGGCATCTGGGGAACCGAAACAAACCGTGACGTCATAACCTCCTCTCTGACTGGCAGTTTACCCAAGTCAAGTCAAGTCAAGTTTATTTGCCACATACACATACACGATGTGCAGTGAAATGAAAGTGGCAATGCCTGCAGATTGTGC
This sequence comes from Rhinoraja longicauda, assembly GCF_053455715.1. Taxonomy (NCBI): domain Eukaryota; kingdom Metazoa; phylum Chordata; class Chondrichthyes; order Rajiformes; family Arhynchobatidae; genus Rhinoraja; species Rhinoraja longicauda. The sequence goes on along the minus strand of NC_135958.1, from coordinate 23,337,397 downwards.
CAAAAAAAAAAATTACAATTACAGCATAAAAATTAATACAGAAAATAAAATTTAGTCCCTGGAGTGATGGCCTGTGGGAAGAAACTCCGTCCCATCCTCTCCATTTTCACAGCATGACAGCGGAGGCATTTGCCTGACCGTAGCAGCTGGAACAGTCCGATTTATTCACAAAATGCTGGAGTAACTCAACGGGTCAGGCAGCATCTCGGGAGAGAAGGAATGGGTGATGTTTCGGGTCAAGACCCTTCTTCAGACTGATGTCAGGGGGGCGGGACAAAGGAAGGATATAGGTGGAGACAGGAAGATAGAGGGAGATCTGGGAAGGTGGAGGGGAAGGGAGGGACAGAGGAACTATCTAAAGTTGGAGAAGTCGATGTTCATACCACTGGGCTGCAAACTGCCCAGGCGAAATATGAGGTGCTGTTCCTCCAATTTCCGGTGGGCCTCACTATGGCACTGGAGGAGGCCCATGACAGAAAGGTCAGACTGGGAATGGGAGGGGGAGTTGAAGTGCTCGGCCACCGGGAGATCAGTTTGGTTAATGCGGACCGAGCGCAGGTTTTCAGCGAAGCGATCACCGAGCCTGTGCTTGGTTTCGCCGATGTAAATAAGTTGACATCTAGAGCAGCGGATGCAATAGATGAGGTTGGAGGAGGTGCAGGTGAACCTTTGTCTAACCTGGAAAGACTGTTTGGGTCCTTGGATGGAGTTGAGGGGGAAGGTAAAGGGACAGGTGTTGCATCTCGTGCGGTTGCAGGGGAAAGTGCCTGGGGATGGGGTGGTTTGGGTAGGAAGGGACGAGTGGACCAGGGAGTTACGGAGGGAACGGTCTCTGTGGAACGCAGAGAGGAGAGGGGATGGGAAGATATGGCCAGTGGTGGGGTCCCGTTATAGGTGACGGAAATGTTGGTGGATGATATGTTGGATCCGCTGGCTGGTGGGGTGGAAGGTGAGAACGAGGGGGATTCTGTCCTTGTTGCGAGTTGGGGGAGGGGGAGCAAGAGCGGAGCTGCGGGATGTAGAAGAGACCCTAGTGAGAGCCTCATCTATAATGGTGGAGGGGAAGCCCCGTTTCCTGAAGAACGAGGGCATCTCGGAAGCCCTAGTGTGAAACACCTCATCCCGGGCGCAGATGCGGCGTAGACGGAGGAATTGGGAGTAGGGGATAGACTTTTTGCAGGAGACCGGGTGGGAAGAAGTGTAGTCCAGATAGTTGTGCGAGTCAGTGGTTTTATAGTAAATGTCCGTCACTAGTTTTTCTCCTGTGATGGAGATGGTGAGGTCCAGAAACGGGAGGGAGATGTCGGAGATAGTCCAGGTATATTTAAGGGCAGGATGGAAATTGGAGGTGAAGTGTATGAAGTCAGTGAGTTCTGCATGGGTGCAAGATGTAGCACCAATGCAGTCGTCGATGTAGCGGAGGTAGAGTTCGGGGATGGGGCCAGTGTACGTCTGGAACTGGGATTGTTCGACGTACCCGACAAAGAGGCAGGCGTAGCTAGGGCCCATGCGAGTGCCCATAGCTACGCCTCTGGTTTGGAGGAAGTGGGAGGAGTCAAAGTTGTTGAGGGTAAGAACCAGCTCTGCTAGGCGGAGGAGAGTGTTGGTCGATGGGGATTGGCTGGTTCTACGGTCGAGGAAGAAACGGAGAGCTTCGAGATCATCCTTGTGGGGGATGGAAGTGTAGAGTGACTGGACAGTCCGTTGCTGGAACAGTCCGTTGCTGGGGTGGTAGGGGTCCCTCATAATCTTGCTTACTCTTGATCTGCACCTCCTGATGTATAGGTCCTGCAGGGGGGCGAGTGTAGTTCCCATGGTGCGTTCTGCCGAACGCACTACTCTCTGCAGGGCCATCCTGTCCTGGGCAGAGCTGTTCCCAAACCAGACTGTAATGTTGCCGGACAGGATGCTCTCTACAGCCCCAGAGTAGAAGCAATGAAGGATCCTCAGAGACACTCTGAATTTCCTCAGCTGTCTAAGGTGGTAAAGGCGCTGCCTTGCCTTACCCACCAGTGTGGCAATGTGTGTTCTCCATGTCAGATCCTCTGCGATGTGGACTTCCAGGTATTTAAAGCTGCTCACCCTATCCACAGCACCTCGTCTTTCAGTACTAAAAGGAGAACAACGCAGTCAGATCAAATCTTTCGCACTGACTCTAAAGAAACTTTGTGATACTAGATGGGCATCCAGAAAGTCAGCAGTAGAGGCAGTCTTGCAGAATTTATCAGCACTAGTAGTTGCTCTACAAAGAATTCTGGATGGTGAGATTAAAAAAAATTCTGACCTTACCAATAACTAGCGCAGTTGCGGAACGATCCTTTAGTTGGCTGAAACACATAAAGTCCTACCTTCGTTCTACAATGGGTGAGGATAGATTGTCTCGGTTAACTTTGCTCTCTATTGAAAGAGAATTGGCTACTGAGGTGGATTATAATAAAGTAATAGATAACTTTGCTAGAATGAAACCTAGACGAAAGAGACTGTTGTAGATTCTTCATACATTTTTCACATTGCTTTGTTTTGTTTTCATTTTACTTTTAAAATTAAAATAATTAAATAACACACATGTTTTAATTATGTTTTGAGATTTACAATACAATGCAATATACAATACAATATATCTTTATTGTCATTGTACAGGGGTACAACGAGATTGGGAATGCGACTTCCATACGATGCAATAAATTAGTTAGCTAATCAACATAAATTTAGACAACCCAGAGAAACAAAATTAGAAACAGTTTTAAAACAGAATAAAGTGCAAGCAGGTCTGTGCCGGTTCACTGTGCGATGTGACCATCCGACTCTGCAGGACCGGTTCAGAGTACCTATGGCCCTGGGGATGAAGCTGTTCCTGAGTCTGGAGGTGCGGGCGTAGAAGGCCTTGTAGCGTCTGCCAGATGGTAGAAGTTCGAACAGACTATTGCAGGGGTGTGAAGAGTCTTTGTGAATGCTGGTGGCTTTCCTGAGGCATCGTGTGTTGTAGATGCCCTCCAAGGCTGGTAGCTGTGTTCCGATAGTCTTCTGAGCTCTATGGACTACCCGCTGAAGAGCTCTCCTCTCTGCCTCCGTGCAGCTGAGATACCACACAGGGATGCCATGTGTTAGGATGCTCTCTATGGTGCAGCGGTAGAAGGTCGTCAGCAGCTGTTGGGGCAGACCAGACTTTTTCAGTGTTCTCAGGTAGAACAGTCGTTGCTGTGCCTTCTTGACCAGCGCAGCGGTGTTAGTGGACCATGTGGGATCCTCCGAAATGTGAGTGCCCAGAAACTTGAAGCTGGACACTCTCTCCACACTGTCCCCATTGATAAAGATCGAAGCGTATTCCCCATTATGTGACCTTCGGAAGTTGATGATCAGCTCCTTGGTTTTGGAGATGTTTAGGGACAGGTTGTTATCTGAGCACCAGTCTGCCAGGTTCTGCACCTCCGCTTTGTAGTGTGTTTCATCACCATTGGTGATCAACCCGATCACCGTTGTGTCGTCTGCAAACTTGACAATGGTGTTGGTATCGAATGCAGGAACACAGTCATGTATGAATAGGGAGTAGAGCATGGGGTTCAAAATACAGCCCTGTGGTGTGCCGGTACTCAGGGTGATAGTGGAGGACAGGTGCGGGCCCATTCTCACTGCCTGCGGTCGCTCCATCAAGAAGTCCAGGATCCAGTCGCATAATGACGAGCTGAGGCCTAGCTGGTGGAGTTTGGTGATGAGCTTTTTTTTTTTTTTTTTTTTTTTTTTTTTTTTAAATCAAAAATATTTATTCAAATATTAAAATAATATATACAATGCAATAAAACCAAAACAGAACCCACCACCAGAATATTGTACAAACAAATATACCTATTAAAACTATCATACAATTATACTACAATCCCCATCCAGGATACATCCAATCCCCCGCGGTGCCCAGCGGTCCCGGAATTCCTCCAGGGTGCCCGTGGACAGCGCGTAGTCCCTCTCCAACACCACCCGGGCACGGACGTAACCCCGGAAAAGGGGCAGGCAGCTGGCTCGGGCAGAGCCCTCTTCCGCCTGGCGCCGTGAGTCTCGGATGGCCAGCTTGGCCTGGCCCAGGAGCAACCCAACAAGGACATCTTCGGCCCTACCCTCTCCCCTACGCACAGGGTGTCCAAAGATGAGGATGGTGGGTGAAAAATGCAGCCAAAAAGCAAGGAGCAGCCCCTTTAGATATTGGAACAGGGGCTGCAACCTCACACACTGCATGTACACGTGGTACACAGACTCTTCCAACCCGCAAAAGTGGCAGGCGGCTGGCGAGTCTGTGAACCGCGCGAGGAACAGGTTGCAGGGGACTCCTCGGTGCAATATCTTCCACCCCAGGTCCCCGATGGAGAGGGGCAGAATTCCTGCGTAGAGGGACCCCCACCGCGGGGTCACCTCGCGACCGGAAGGCAACACTGACCGCCACTTAGTGTCCGGACGGTGGACCAGGGCGAGGAAGTGCAGGGTGTGGAGGAGGAGCCCGTACAGGACACGCCTCCCTGCGTCTCGGAGGGAGATGAAGGGTGTCGAGGAAATGCGACTCATGTTGTGTGGGACCGGCTCCCGGGAAGGATTACGGCGCCTCGGTCCGACGAGTACTTCCGGCTGAGCGGGGGTTTGCTCAGCCGCAGGTGCTCCACACATTTGAGCCTCTCCGACACCCAGCGGGGCAGGACAAGGGCCGGCTGCTCTCACGCCTGGGCCGCCGCCCTCCGTCAGCGGAGGGGGGGCCCGGTCGACAGCAACCAGGTTCCAGACTCTCAGCAAGTCCCGGTCGAAGCCGGGCATTCCCAGCAGGATAGCACGGCTGACGCCCACCATCGGGATCCGCGTACCTGCTTGAAGGCAGCGGCCCCGTTGGAAAAAGTGTGTCGCCAGCACGTGCCACCTGGGAGGACGCTCCGAGTACAGGTATCTCTGCAGAGTCCTGAGGCGGAGAGCCGCCAACTGGGTGCGGATGCACACCAGCGACTGCCCGCCCTCCTCAATCGGGAGACTCAGGACCGCTGCAGAGACCCAGTGCTTTCCGTTGCCCCAGAAGAAGTCCACCAACTTCTTCTGGATGATCCCAGCAAAAGTGGCTGATGGGACCAATGTGGTCAATCTGTACCAGAGCAGGGAAGCCACGAGTTGGTTAATGACCAACACCCTGCCCCGGTAGGAAAGCACCCTGAGGAGACCTGACCAGCGCCCCAGCCGGGCGACGACTTTCAACTCCAGCTCCTGCCAGTTCGCCAGCCAGGTCTCCGCGACGGGACTCAGGTAGACTCCCAAGTAAAGGAGGCGCGTGGTGCTCCACGTGAAAAACCGCATCTCCTCAGGGAGGGAGTCCACCTGCCATGGACCCACCAAGAGTCCAGAACATTTCCCCCAATTGATCCTTGCAGAGGAGGCGGCCGAGAAGACTCGTTGGCACTCGCGCATCCTCTGCAGATCAGCGGGGTCAGTGACCATGAGGAGCACGTCATCGGCATAGACCGAGAGGACCACCTCCATATCTGGCTCGCGTAGAACCATGCCCGTCAACCTCCTCCGAAGCAGACTAAGGAATGGCTCCACGCAGATGGCGTACAGTTGGCCTGACATGGGGCAGCCCTGACGTACTCCTCTGCGGAAGGGAATGGGAGCCGTCAAGGATCCGTTGACCTTGATGAGGCACTCCGCAGTGGTGTATAGAAGTCGGATCCGGGCCACAAAGTGCGGTCCGAACCCAAACGCCCGCAGAGTCCTCACCAGATACTCGTGATCCACCCTGTCGAAAGCCTTCTCCTGGTCAAGGGAGAGAAAGGCAGTGGGTACACCGGTCTCCTGAGCCAGGTAGACCAGGTCCCGGACCAGATGGATATTGTCCTGGATGGACCGGCCCGGGACCGTGTAAGACTGGTCAGGGTGGATCACTTGGGCCAGCACTGGGCCCAGACGGTTGGCCATTGCCTTAGCAAAGACCTTGTAATCGGTACAGAGGAGGGAGACCGGGCGCCAGTTCTTTAGTAGGCGGAGATCACCCTTCTTGGGCAGAAGGACCACTACAGCCCTCCGCCAAGACAGGGGCATCTCCCCGGTCGCCAGGCTCTCCCTCAGGACCATGGTGTAGTCCTCCCCCAAGGTCCCCCAGAAAGTGCGGAGGAACTCTGCTGTCAGTCCGTCCAGGCCAGGGGATTTGCCCCTTTGAATCTGATGGAGGGCCGCAGTCAGTTCGTCTAGTGTCAGGGGGGCGTCCAGACGCTCGGCACCCTCCGGGCCGACCGTGGTTAGACCTTCCCACAGATCACTGCACTCGTCCACGCCGGAGCTATCCGGTGAAAACAAGGTCCCATAAAAGGAACGAACCGCCGCGTTGATGTCTTCTGGTTCGGTGACGGGGGAGTCATCGTCAGCGAGCAGCTCCACTAACTGCTGACGGACTCCCCGCCATTTCTCCAGCGAGTAGAAGAAGGGTGAACCGCGGTCCAAATCGTGGAGCATTTGGATCCGCGACCTCACATACGCGCCTCGGGATTGCTGTAACTGCAGCTCCTTCAGCGCGTCCTTCTTCTCCTGGTATTCCCTCCAGAGGGTCGGGTCCCCACCGGTCTGACTTAGACGCGAATCCAAATCGAGCAGCTCACTCCCGAGCTGTCGGACCTTGGAATCGCGTCTCTTGGTAGACCCCCTAGTGTACTCCTGACAGAAACGCCGGATGTGGGCCTTGCCCACGTCCCACCATAGCCGCAGGGAGTGAAATCCTCCCCTCTTCCCCTTCCAAGTGGTCCAGAACCTCACAAACGAGTCCCGGAAGCGGCGATCCTCCAGCAGCCGGTTGTTAAAGTGCCAGTACGCGGACCCTCCCCTCGTGCGCAGCAGGGTAAACTCTGCCCACACCAGGTGGTGGTCCGAGCAAGGCATCGGCCGCATGGAGGCCGCCGAGACCCGGGAGACGTACGCCCGAGAAATGTACAGGCGGTCAATGCGAGAGCCACCCCCCTCTGACCTCCTGGAGAAGGCACTGGAGTCGGGGTGGAGGTTCCTCCAGGTGTCTACCAAGTCAAAGGAGCCCACGAGCTCCTTCAACTTCTTCACCGACTCCTGGCCGCGCTGGATACCTGAACGGTCCCCTTCCTCGAGGGTACAGTTGAAATCTCCCCCAAAGATCACGCAGTCGCCAGGGTCGATGGAGCTCAAAAGGGTAGACACCTCCCGGAACAGGCACGTCTGCAACACGGCGGGCTTGGGGGCGTACACGTTGACAAAATGCAACGGCACGCCATCCAGGCGCACGGCCAGGTGAAGCAAGCGGCCTGGCACCAATTCCTGGACCTTTAGGATTTCTGGCCGGAAATTCGGGGCCAGCAAAATGGCCACCCCACTGGAAATGGAGCTGAGGTGGCTCATGAAGACCTCACCACTCCACTCCAGGAGCCAGGTGGACTCGTCTCCTGGGATGGTGTGGGTTTCCTGCAGGAAGCTCACCGCATATTTCCCATCCCTCAGGGTTGAGAGATGGTTAAACCTGCGGAGAGGCCCCCTGCTGCCATTGATGTTATAACTGGCTATGGTGATCGCCATGTCAGAAGTACACTAGATCCCCTCACCAGTCCCCTGGTCACTGACAGCAGAGTCGCCTTTGCCGCTACGGACCCTAGATGGATTGGCAGTGCGTTTCACCTTCCGGATCTTGGCAACAAGGGACGCTCTACTGGTCCCTCTACCCTCAGCAGGAACGACGCTGCTCTGGGCCTCGGCGTCCTTTTCCAGGTCGTCCAAGAAAGACCTGAGCTGACGCCGGTCGTTCCCCTTCACCCCCATCCCTCCCTTCACCCCCGTCCCTCCCTTCACCCCCGTCCCTCCCTTCACCCCCGTCCCTCCCTTTCCCCTCCCCTTCCTTTTGAGGATGAGGTTCAGGGAGCTGGTGACCCCTTGTAAGTTCGGCCACCGGAGGGAGGCCAGTTTGGGCCGATGTTGGGCTCCTTCGGTGGCCGCGATGAACTCGCGGATCTCCTCCACTGGAATGAGAGGAGTGGCGTCGGGGGCAGCGAGAACATCCATTGACTCATTGCCCGAGGAGTCCTCTTCCACCCCCCCACTGCAGATGGAGTCACCGTTCCCATCCTTGGACACACCTTCTGTGCTTGAGACTCCCGCCCCACCCTGTGCAGCGGTTGCCTCTTCCCCACCCTCTGGTCTCACCTCCACCTCAGTCCCCACCGTGGGGCCAGTGGCAGAGGGGCCTTCCTCGGGTGTACCTGGGCAGTCAAGACCATTGACAGTGGGGTCTATCCCTCCACCAGTTGGGCCCAGAGTGGACTCTGGTGCCCCAGACTCAGGGAGTCCCTCTGGAGCCAGGTCCTGCGGGAGAGAAGGGCTGGTTTCCCCTTCCCCCTCCCCCCCTACTATCCCTAACTCCACAGGCGTGTTCTGCACCTCGTCCTGGGTGGGTTGCTCCTGGGCTTCCTCGGGTGCATGAATTGGGATTCCCTCCCCAACAGGAATCTCTCCCTGCTCCATTACACCCGAGTGGTCCCCATCACCACCCTCCCCAGAAACCCCTTCAGAGCATGGAACCGGGGCCTGAACCAGAGGGCAGGAGTCATCCTCCACCACAGCACTCCCCGCCCCACTGGAAGATTCCCCTATGTCCCCCTTCTGCTCCTCCCTGGAGAGATTCCTCCTTCTTTTTTTCGAAGGGGAGGAGCTCACGGACTCTGGGGTCACCTGAGCAACCCTAGTCTGCGGCTCCCCCTCCTCCCGCCCAATCCCCTCTGCCCCTGGCTGGATTATGGGGCTTGCGGACTCCCTAACGGGAGGTGACGGGATGGGTGGCAAAGTCTTATCCCCGGGGGGTTTGTTCCCCAGGTGCCTTATCTTCTTCGTCACCTTGCTCCCCTTCTTTTGACCCTCCCCATCCCCAGGGTTCCCTGACTCAACTACAGGAGGAGTGGGAGTGGGGGGGGGAGGGGGGTTAGTGGCACCGGAGGCGGAGGCCTCCGCCCGGGATTTGGGGCAATTCCTCCGAATATGCCCCACTTCCTTGCAGGCGTGGCACCTCGGGCGGTCCGATGTCCAGAAGATGGTGAAATCTCGCCCATCCTGCTGGACACAGAAGCGCCCGTCGACCACCTCCTCCCGGTCCAGCAACATTGTCAACTGGCGCCGGAGGGAGAGAACGTGCTGCAAGTCCTTCCTGCGGAACCCCATGGGTATTGGGGTGATGTCGGTGAGGATCTTCCCCAGGGTATGAAGGTGGGGAAGGAGGGCCTCGTTCTTGATACAAGGCGGGACGTTGGATAGGACCACCCGCTGCGCGGTGGACCCCAGGGGCTCGACCTGTAGGAAAAGTCCACCCACTGTGACCCCTTTACATACAGTCGCGTTCACCCCCTCAACAGACTCCAGAAAGAACACGCCCTTCCCAAACATTTTTCCCACATACACAATGCCTACAGGCTTGGCTGCCGCTGCCACAGCAGCCGCGCAGTCCTCCAGGTTCATTTGGGGGGGCAAGTAGCACCTGACCCCATGTTCAAAGGGTAGGTTCCTCATGGGGAACCGGGCCCCCAGAGGAGCAGCCGAAGCAGCTGAAGCAGCCGCCTTAGCATAACTCCCCGAAGGCCCCGATCCCCCAGAACGCTGACCCTGCATGGTATCAGGCACTACAGTGAAACAAAAACACTGATACACAAAGACAAAGACAATCCAAAAGGCACGGGGCCAAGTCCAAACACACAAACAAGTGTAGAACAGTTCAAGGGAGGGAGGCGAGTGGTGTTGCCTCGAACGTCAATAATGGCGGCTCCCACTAGAAACTGCTGCGTCACGGCCTCTTGGCCCGGGTATCTCAGCTCTCCTGCGTTCCCTGGTGAGCTGCAGACTTTCTCAAGCAATCCCCGCTGGTCTTCGCTGCTCCTGCAGCAACGAAAGGGATTCACCTGCAGTCTGTTATTGTTGGAAGCCTATCTCTGATAGAGAGGAGGCTCCTTCAGCTCCAGGTCTCAAGGCCACAGAAGAAGGTCGAGGGTGTAGAAAAACTCCCACACCGCACGAAAACCAGACCCGTCCGGTCAGTAGCGACGAGGCAGTGTGGGGGGGGTTGTTCTGGACGCAGGTGTATCAGTCCAGACAGGTTTTTCTCCCCCTTTTTGTGCGCCACAGTTTCCTGGCAGGTTGCCAGCCTCAGTAGTGGGAGCTGAGCAGTCAATTGATAACACCGCTCGCAGCCCCAAAACACACAGAAACCTTTTAAAAAGATTTCTGTAGCGTCACAGCGATACCCAAGGATGTTTAGAGTACCGCTGTACCTCCTCCGAATTCCAAAAGATGTTTAGAGCTCACTCGTTCGAGTGATTGAGACAGAGCTCCGTAGCACCACACCTGAGCTTGGTGGGGATGACCGTGTTGAAGGCAGAACTATAGTCTATGAATGGCATCCTCACGTATGTGCCCTGTCTCTCCAGGTAAGTCAGGACAGTGTGAAGTGCCAGAGAGATGGCATCCTCTGTGGATCTATTTGCCCTGTATGCAATTTATGAGCTTACTGTAAAACTTTTTTTATTGTGTTTTGATTTTAAATACAAAATAACAATTATGTACTTCCTTTAAAACTGTATCTTCCTTGTGTTTTGATTTTAAACACAAAATATAAATGTATAATGAGTTTTAAATTGTTTAGTATGTGTTAGTATGTGGTCGCTCCCACTAACTTTAGAACCTGGCTATGCCCCTGGAATAAAGTCCTTGTCTGCCAAACCTCTCCCTATAGCTTAGGCCCTCAAGTCCTAACAACACTCTCATAAATCTTCCTTGTACTCTTTCCAGCTTAACACCATCTTTCCTATAGCAAGGTGACCAAAATTGAACACAATATTCCAAATGTGGCCTCATCGACATCTTGGTCAACCGTAACATAACATCCCAACGTCTATACCTATTTAGACACAAAATGCTGGAGTAACTCAATGGGTCAGACAGCGTCTCTGGATAAAAGAACTAGGTGACGTTTTGGGTCAGAACCCTTCTATACTCATTTCTTCAGCGCTTCATTCCCCCTCTTAATAATCCAAAGTCCATTTTTGTTTATTTATTCATGGGAAATCATTGGCAAAGCTGATGCTTACTGTGCACGCCTAATCGCTCCTGAACTTGGAAATGACTTGGAGGCCACTATAATGGTGCATCTGAAGCCACTTGCAAGCTGCACTGATAAGCAAGGGCAGATATGCATCATTCAATCAACCCTACGATTTTGTGATAGACACAGAATGCCGGAGTAACTCAGCGGGTCAGGCAGCATCTCTGGAGAAAATGGACCAACAACCCTTCTTCAGACCCTAAACATCGCCTGTCCATTTTCTTCAGAGATGCTGCCTGACCCACTGAGTTACTCCAACGTTTTGTGTCTGTCTTTGGTACAAACCAGTATCGGCTGATCCATTTTATTATCTACAATCTGGTGACACCCTTAGTCATGAGTTTCGACACAAGCTTTGAAAAAATACAATTCTAGTTATAATTACTCAAATTTAAATTGCCTGGTGCGATTCAAAATACAGTGCCTCGAATCAATCGTACGAGTCCGTAGGAGACAAATGCGATAACCTAACCACTCTGTGACCATGCTCTTGGACAGGGGCTAAGTTTAATGACACATCTTAAAGACAGTGTCTCCAGCAGTGCAGCACTGACCCAGAACTGTGTGAGTTATAGGATGTGACTTGCAGTTGATATTCTGCACATGGACTTTCCAAGTAGATTTCACACATTCAGCGTGATAACATCAATTGGAGAATGTTGATTGAAAAGCACAGCACCAGGCAAGGAACCAAAATTGACAGAATAGTTCAATAGTTATTTCATTGCCACATGCTGTTGTTGTTTGTCCTTCGGGTTCGAAGATGACCATGACTTCACTTTCAGTTGGAGGGTTGGTGACTGTGGGTCCGGAAGTGACTGGTGAGGCCAATCCGGGCCCGGAAGGCACGCCCACACGTAGGACACAAGTGGATGGGTGCTGCAGTGGAAGTGGAGGTAGCCCGGGCCTTGTGCGCGGTGCATTTCCTCTGGGCCTCTGCAGTGCATCTGTTCTCTGCTGCACGGGCTCCTGTGGTGAGCTTGCTATGCCAGGTTGGACGTACCTAGATATTGTGAAATGTTTTGCTTTGCGTTTCCACGCTGTATCTTTAAACTAAAGTAAAGTAAAGTAAAGTAAAGGGCAGCATGGTGGCGCAGTGGTAGAGTTGCTGGCTTACAGCGAATGCAGCGCCGGAGACCCGGGTTTGATCCTGACTATGGGTGCTGACTGTATGGAGTTTGTACGTTCTCCCCGTGACCTGCATGGGTTTTCTCCCAGATCTCCGGTTTCCTCCCATACTCCAAAGACGTGCAGGTTTGTAGGTTAAATGGTAAATGTAAAAATGGTCCCATGTGGGTGAAGGATAGTGTTAATATGTAGGGGCCGCTGGTTGGCACGGACCCGGTGGGCCGAAGGGCCTGTTTCCGCGCTGTATCTTTAAACTAAACTAAACGAAATTAACGTAAATGTAACTAAACTAAACATAATTGCAAAAGTGCAATGGTGGTAGTGTAAAAGCAATACTAGGTTTCATCTGAGACACAAAGAGTTACACCATTTCTGGCACCAACGTAGTTTTTAAGTATCGTTCTTAAATATGCTGAGAAATCTTGGCCTTAAGGGCCCATTGTCCTGGTGACATCACGGGATTGGCGATGTGTGATTGACTTGGCCTGGCAATACTATTGGTGAGACCCAAAGTGCTGGAGTAACTCAGCGGGTCAGACAACATCTCTGGAGAACATGGATAGGTGACATTCAGGATCGGGACCCTTCTTCAGACTGATTGGAGGAATGGCGGGGAAATAAAGAGTGGAGGGGGCAGGACAAAGCCTGGCAGGTCAACCAATGTGCTTGGTACCTTCCACCTCTGTTCCGTCACTCCGTGCCCCTCCCTGCATGACCTATGCACTCCTCCAACCTCCCTGGGGTACGAGAATTAGAAAACCACCAAGTTGAGATAAGTAGCTTTAGATTTAGAGATAGAGTGGAAACAGGCCCTTGGGCTCAACGAGTCCACGCTGACCGGCAATCCCCGTGCACTAGCACTATCCTACACAAAAGGAACAATTTACAATTTTACAGAAACCAATTAACCGACTTTTCCCCGGGTTGGAAATGTCAAGCATGGAAACAGGCCCTTCGGCCCACTGTCCACACCGATCACCCGTTCACTATTTCTATGTTATACAGCTTCTGCATTCACTTCATGCACACTAGAGACAATCATTGACAGCTAATTAACCTACAGACCTGCACATCTTTGGAGTGTAGGAGAAAACTGGAGCGCCCGGACAAAACCCATGCGGTCACAGGGAGAACATGCAAACTCCGTGCAGACAGCACCCGCAGTCATGATCGGACCCGGGTCCCTGGCGCTGCGAGGCAACAACTCTACCACTGCGCCACCGTGCCACTCTGTGCCAGCTGTTTCACGAACTTGGCACGAGCAGACACTATAGATCCATGGGGTTCAGTGCAGGCAGAGCGACTATTTCGGATGCACATTAATCCTTGTCTATCTCATCCTCCGAATTAAAGTGGTTCTCCACTCATGATGATGTTAAAATGAATTGCATCATTCAAATTAAACCAAGTGTATGACTCTTGTATCTGAGGGAACCACGAGCTGGACAAACAAATCAATTTAATCTAAATGCAATCCATCAATCTGTGAATTCTGAAGTTAAGAAAAAATTGTTGAGCACAGAAGCTTGAAATTCAAAATGGCTTGCTGGTTGAAACCATCTCTCAGCATGTTACAAGACAACCGAGGCCAGGTAATTCCTCATAGACTCATAAAGTCACACGGCATGGAAACAGGCCATTCGGCCCAGCTCACAATGCCGTCCAACATGCCCCTTCTAATCTCGTCCCATTTGTCTGCATTTGGCCTATATTTAGTTTAGTTTAATTTAGTTTAGAGATGCAGTGTGGAAACAGGCACTTTGATCCACCGGTCCATGCCAACCAGCAATCACCCACCCATTCACGAGTTCTACCGTACACACAAGGGGCAATTTACAGAAGCCAATTAACCTGCAAACCTGCACGTCTTTGGAATGTGGGAGGAAACCGGAGCACCCGGAGGAAATCCACGTGGTCACAGGGTGAACGGTCTGGTGCTGTACGGCAGCAACTCTACCACTGAACCACTGTGCCAACTTTCCTGTCACCCATTCCTTCTCTCCAGAGATGCTGCCTGTCCCATTGAGTTCCTCCTGCATTTTGTGTCTACCTTCAGTTTAAACCTTAAGTATCTGCAGTTCTTTCCGATACATCAAAATGTCCATATATGTGTGTGTGCGAGCATGATGTCTTATAAACAATCCTCTATCGCCTTGATATTTTTGTCAACCTACCACTCGTCTCAATGCATATGTATTAGGAGTAGTAGTATCTTGGTTTGGTTGCTGCATCACAGTGTCAGAGACCCAGGTTCGATCCTGACCTTGGATGCTGTCTGGGTGGAGTCTGCCTGTTCTCCCTGTGACCATGTGGTTTTTCCCTGGGCGCTCCGTTGTCCTCCCACATCCCAAAGATGTGCGGGTTGGTAGATTCATTGCAGTAGATGTATTCATAGAAACATAGAAACATAGAAAATAGGTGCAGGAGTAGGCCATTCGGCCCTTCGAGCCTGCACCGCCATTCAATATGATCATGGCTGATCATCCAGCTCAGTAACCTGTACCTGCCTTCTCTCCATACCCTTGATCCCTTTAGCCACAAGGGCCACATCTAACTCCGTCTTAAATATAGCCAATGAACTGGCCTCAACTACCTTCTGTGGCAAAGAATTCCACAGACTCACCACTCTTTTGCATTCAAAAGAGAGTTAGATATAGCTCTTAGGGCTTACAAAATCAAAGGAGATGGGGAGAAAGCAGGAACGGTGTACTGATTTTGGATGATCAGCCATGATCATATTGAATGGTGGTGCTGGCTCGAAGGGCCGAATGGCCTACTCCTGCAGCTATTGTCTATTCCCTATTGTCTATTGTCTATTGAATGGTGGTGCTGGCTCGAAGGGCCGAATGGCCTACTCCTGCACCTATTGTCTATTGCCAATTGTCTATTGTCTATTGAATGGTGGTGCTGGCTCGAAGGGCCTACTCCTGCACCTATTTTCTATGTTTGTATATTTCTAATTGGTCTCTGTAAATTTACCCCTAGTGTGTAGGGAGTGGATGAAAATGTGGGATAACAGAACTGGTGTGAACGGGTGACCGACTGCCTACCCTATCCAAGCCCCCCATGATTTTATATAGTTCTATCAGGTGTCCCCACAACCTCTGGAATTCCAGAGAAAAATATCCAAGTCTGTCCAACCTCTTCATTTAGCTAATACCCCCCCCCAATCCAGACATCATTCTGGGAAACCACTTCTGCACCTTTACCAAAGCCTCCGGCATTGAGATGACTAAACTGTACAAAATTGTACTAATATATAAATAACCCTATTTATATGCTTTGTGTGTGTGCAATTGTATTTGTGTGTGTATTTGTGTGTGTGCAATTTGTGTGCGTTTGTGTGTATATGTATTCATTTATCATTATTATACCACATAATTATACAAAATAAAATATATATGAATGAATGCATGCTGTATTGTCACATGTCACAAGTCACATTGAAATCCGCCACCTAAAGACCCCTTACAAAGGGTGTATCCCGCTCCAGGTCTACCTTTGTCCTTTCTCCGTCATGGCTCAATTGCAACAAATCTGAAATCATCATCATTGGTCCAAAAACGCTCACCAAATCCACCCAAAACTTCATCCTCAACATTGATGGTCTCCCAGTATCCACCTCCCCTCACATCCGGAATCTTGGAATCATCCTTGATCAAACCCTCTCCTTCGACAAACACATCAAACACATCACAAAGACAGCCTTCTTCCACCTCAAAAACATTGCCCGTCTCCGTCCATCCCTCTCCTCCACAGCTGCAGAAACCCTCATCCACGCCTTCATCACCTCCCGTCTGGACTACTGCAACAGCCTCCTCTATGGCGCACCCTCAAAAATCATCAATAAACTTCAATACATTCAAAACTCCGCTGCCCGTCTACTCACACACACCTCGATCCGTGACCATATCACCCCCGTCGTTTATAAACTCCACTGGCTCCCCATCCCCCAGAGAATCCAGTACAAAATCCTCCTCATAACCTACAAAGCCCTCCATAACCTGGCCCCATCTTACCTGACCGACCTCCTCCACAGGCACACTCCCACCTGCACCCTCCGCTCTGCCGCTGCCAATCTCCTATCCCCCCACATCCGGACTAAACTCAGATCCTGGGGGGACAGGGCTTTCTCCATCGCTGCTCCCACCCTATGGAACTCACTACCCCAAACCGTTAGAGACTCCCCCACACTCACCACATTCAAAACATCGCTGAAGTCTCACCTGTTCAGTACTGCCTTCAACCACTGAAGGTCACCTCACCTACTGTCTCCTTTCTCTGTTCATTTATTTATTTACTTATTTATCTATTTATTAATTTCCCTATGTTCTCAAAATCTCTGTAAAGCGTCTTTGAGTATATGAAAAGCGCTATATAAATAAAATGTATTATTATTATTATTATTATGGCGGTCTCCCCACACCGGGTCCTCCATTGTTCTTCACCCTCCTCATGCCAGTCTCCCCCAGGCTGGGTCCTCCATTGTTGTTCTCCCCCCCCCCCCCCCCAACGGCGATCCCCCTTTGCCAGGTCCTCCATTGATCTTCACCCCCCTCACGGCGGTCCCCCCCACACTGGGCCCTCTATTGTTCTTCACCCCCCCCCCCCACAGCAGTCCCCCCTACGCCTGGTCCACCTCTGTTCCTTCTCTCGGCAGTGGCGTCCTCACTCCGCGTGGTCCGTCCTCGTCCGTCCGTCGGTCGGTCGGCGCCCTCATCGACCACCACATAGACCTCTCCACTATCGCTGCCGGGTCCCGTCCTGAGGCCTCCGCGGCGCTGAGCCGGGCCCCAGCCACGGGCTCCGCAGACCCAAGCTCCGTGGATACATGTACCTTTTATGTTACATAATGACGTTGTCAATATATATAGAACTATAGAATATAGCACTTAGGTGGGAGAGGGAAAGCAAGGGTTACTTGAAGTTAGAGAAATCAATATTCATACCACTGAGTTGTAAGCTGCCCAAGTGAAATATGGCACAATTATTATACAGCAAAAAAGTTGAGACATTTTTGGCCCATCGGATCCATGTCAGCTTTTGTACAGCAATCCCATTCCTCTTCATCCCCCTTCTCTTTCATATAGAGTCAAATATTTTTCCATCAAGCAGCCTGTCTTACTCCTCTGGAGAGCCCCGGTTGACTGTTTTGAACAAACCTCCAGGCAGTGAATTGCAGATCAGAACTGCACCCTGCATGTGGAAGAGTTCCCTCACACCCGCACCAACCCCCGCTGTTTCGTTAGTTTATCGCTTTAAGCCTGCAGCCCCCCCCCCCCCCCGGTCCGACTAACATCCATGCTCTCTCCTCACCATCGTTCACCAGTCCAATGCCTGCATTCGACTTAATAGCAGAAGGCCTGACATTGCCGAGCCGTCAGCTGTGATCAGCCCTGGACTCACTCTCAATGAGCTGCAGTGAAAATCTCATCTTGCACCAGTCTCTGCTTGGGAAGAAACCATCACCTTAGAATGTGCCTCGAATGTAAAGCAGGCTCTCTGACACGAATCTGCAGCCCGTCCAGAATTCTCTTAAAGGGGAATGGTTTCTGTTTTGTGAGAGTTTTTTTCTTCCTTAACAAGGGCAGTACGGTGGTGCAGCGGTAGAGTTGCTGCCTTACAGTGCCTAGAGACCCAGGTTCGATCCTGACTATGGGTGTTGTCTGTAAGGAGTTTGTACGTCCTCCCTGTGACCACATAGGGTTTTCTCCAGGTCCTCCGGTTTCCTCCCACACGTCAAGACTCCAGGTTGGTAGGCTAATTGGCTTGGTAAAATTATGAATTGTGTGTAGTAGGATAGTGTTAGTGTATAGGGATCGCTGGCCGGCGGGGACTCGGTGGGCTGAAGGGCCTGTTTCTGTGCTGTATCTCTAAACTAAATTAACCTAAATTAAAATGAACTTTTATCGCATAATCACAGTTAAAATGTGTAAAGTACAGCATAGATCAAAACTGCACTGCAATGTGCAAAAGTCATTACTCAAATTACTAACTTATCATCCATATCCATGAGGCACTTGAGACCAGTGTTCAAGGTCACCAAAGAACCCGTGGGCACCTTGTGCCCAATCTCCAGCGGCTGGGAGAGGGGCAACCAGTCGACTCGAGCAGAACCTTGGCTGCCTGCTCCCTGGACCCTTGATTGGCCAACTTGGCCCACGCACAGGAGCAAACTGACACCCCCCCCCCCCCCGCCCGCCCTGCCGCACTGGGTCACCCAAGATCAGCAGCGTGGGGCTGAAATGTAGCCAAAACCTCAGAAGCAGCCACTTTAGAAACAGAAACTGAAATAGTTTAGTTTAGTTTGGTTTAGAGATGCAACATGGGATCAGGCCCTTCGGCCCATTGAGTCCACACCGACCATTGATCACCCGTTCACACTTGTTCTATGTTATCCCACTTCCACTTCCCTGCAGACTAGGGGCAACTTACAGAGGCCAATTAACCTACAAACCCGCACGTCTTTGAGATGTAGCGGGAAACCGGAGCACATGGAAGAAACTCAAGGGCTCACAGGGAGGATTTGCAAACTCCACACAGTCAGCAACCAAGGTCAGGGTCGAACCTGGGTCTCTGTTCTGTGAGGCAGCAGCTCTACCAGCTGCGCTACCATGCTGCCCTTAATTTAGCCGATTGCTGAACTGTGGAAATAGCTGGAATGGGCTGTGTCAGTGGGAACATGTCATGGGAATGCTCCCTGTTACCCCTTCGTCCGAGAGAAGGCCAGCCATACAAGATCTAGAAACTAGGAACTGCATGCGCTGGTTAATTCATACAAGTGCACAAAGTGCTGGAGTAACTCAGCAGCTGAGACACCATCTTTGGAGAAGAAGAATAGGTGATGCTGTGGATTGATAACCCTTCTTTGGATACTGATGCAGGGTCTTGACCCATATACCTCACGCTGCCTCGGCAAGGCCACCAGCTTAATCAAGGAGGAGTCTCATTCCAGTCACTCCCTCTTCTCCCCTCTCCCATCAGGCAAGAGGTACAGAAGTGTGAAAAAGCACACCTCCAGATTGAGGGACAGTTTCTTCCCAGCTGTGATCAAGCAACTGAACCATTTCTCACCAACTAGAGAGTGGTCCTGAACCCATCTACCTTATTCGAGACACTCGGACAATCTTTAATTCCACTTAATCCTGCACTAAACATTACTCCCTGTACCCTGTATCTGTTGTCGTCGTGGCTATCCCTTGAGGTCGAGGATGATGGTTTACATTCCGAAGAACGAAGACGCCTGTGCTTGTGTTTGTTTAACGTGTACTTGATGTTGCATCCCAAGAAGCACACGGTCCTTCACAAATCAATCAACTAATTCCAATGGCAAGGAAACCAAGCCGATTGGAGCTGATAGATCTGTTGCAGCCTTCATCCGCCTTCACAGCCATTGAGTTCAAGATAACTTTGTCTGCCTGATCTGCCATTGAGGTCTTGTAGGTTCGATCGTTCTTAGTCTGGACCCTCATCCTCGACCTTACCACCATGGGTGGCCCTACCAGAAGCTAGTGCTTCCGACGGCATCGATCTCGGAACCATGGGGGCACGCAAGCCTCTTCACCACAACAAGGTGAACGATCCGAAGTGTATCTGTACACTGTTGACAGCTTGATTGTAATTGTGTGTGGTCTTTCCACTGACTGGGTAGCAGGCAACAAAAAAGCTTTTCGCTGTACCTCGATACACGTGACAATAAACTAAGTTAATTAACTAAGAAAGGGCACTGAGTCTGAAAAAGGGTCTCGACTTGAAATGTCTTCTATCCATATTCTCCAGAGGTGCTGCCTGACCCGTTGAGTTACACCAGCACTTTGTGTTCTTTTGGCAAGACATACAGGCACTGACGCGACAACAAAATGGGAATTTTGCAATCGAAATCCATCTGATCTGCTTTCAAATGATTTAATACTTCTGCCACAAGTTCCATGTGTTCTTTCACCCGGAGAGCGGTGAGTACCTGGAAAAGGTCTTTTTTAATAGAGAGACAAAATTTTGGAGTTGCTTAGTGGGCTTGGCAGCATCTTTGGAAAGTAACGATGGGTGGCGTTTGGGGTCAGAACCCTTCTTCAGACTAAATAATTTCAGTCTTTTTAATTGCTTTAAGTTTATTTTTGTTACTGCAAGCTAAAAATACTAAAGGCTGTGTGCTATATTGTTTAATAGAGTATCATTGCACAAGTTTTAATAGAAATGATTGCCAATTTTATTTCGGAGTCACGTGAGTGACTACGTGAAGACCCCGTCCAGCACGCATGCGCGACATTAGCGTTCAAGCAGTGCAGCGCGACGAACGGGAGTTCAAGGTGCTCCCGCTACAATTTGAAAAGTCGGGCCGACAGGTAAGTTTTACCGTGGCCGTGAGTATTTTCTCTGTTGTCTGTTTTATGTTCCAGACCAGAGGGAAGAAACTTGCAGCTCGCCCCCGTTCGTTTTCCGTTGAGGAACGTTCTTTGGAGGGGGGGCAAGAGGCGGCAAACTACCGAGCCGAGCCCAGCACCGCTAGCGCAGCCTGAGCAGCGAGCTGGAGGTACCTGCAGCCAGAACCGGGCGGTAGTATCCGACGATTCGGATGAAGATGCCACACCGCTACAGAGCGGCACTGGCAGCCGCCTAAGCCGAAAACGGCTTATGGAGCAAATGCTCCAGCGAGATCTGCTGAGAGAGCAGCAGCAGACTCGCCAAGGGAGCCCAGGTACTCCCGCAGTGCCCTTTACGGCACTGGCCATTGCCTCACCTTCTTTTGAAGGCAGCATTGGCGACCAGGTCTGGGCTGGTCAACAAGATGGGTTCTTGGCTGAAGATGTCCGGAGTACGCAGAGTGTACAGGATCAGGAAGAGCTGCTGGGTGTGGTCAACCGCTACGTGGTCATTCCACGAGGGGGTCGGCCTTTAGAGCCGAAACTGGCAGCCAGCATTGACCACCTGTCCTCAAAACCCCTACAAGAACGGGTGGTCAATGAGGCTCTTAAACTATATTCAGCCCCAGAAAATTGTACATCATTGAATGTACCAGCTGTAAACAGCCAAATTTGGGGACATTTGGGGCAGAACATCAGGAACCTGGAGTTGAAGCTCCAGAAAATCCTTAAACCCCTGACTGCAGGGATGACATTATATGCTCGGTCCATTGATGGTGTGGACATCTCCACAAATCAGCAAGATACATTAGCTCTGCTGTGCACCAAGGAAATCATCAAGCCTGCCCTCAACCCTAAGTTTGCGGGACTTTGCAAAACACCGGGTTCAGAACCTCCAATTCTGCTTTTGAAAGGACCTTCCAAAAAAGGTGAAAAACCTAGAGGAAGAATCCAAGACCTTTGGTCTCGTGAGGGCAGGTTTGGGACCGAGCAGACCTAACAAACCCAGGCGGCAGTACCTCACGGCGTCCACCAGTCGTAGACCACCATATGGGACTGGTGAAAGCTCGGGGTCCGCAACCATTCCCCGTAAGCCTTTTTAGGCCAGGGCCCAGAGCGGACCCCATGGAAAATGCGCCACCCCCAACAACTTCAACAGCAGCCCTCTACAGCCCAGCAGACACCTCATCGCCCAGCGAAGAGGCAGAAGTAGCACCAGTAACCATGGAGGTAGGTGGGTCTGGTTCCTCTCAGCATATGAGCAGTAGGGGCTCTATACTATCAGGGGGGAGATTGCACTTGTTTTTGGATGCATGGGAAACCATCACTAATGACAAGTACATACTAAGCTGCATTCATGGCTATAAAATTGACTTTGTTCATGAAAACATTCCGCCAGTTCAGCATATACCCCAAAGGGTATTCACCCTCTCAGTCAAAGAGAAACAAGAGGGTCAAGCTGAACTTGTGAGGCTACTAGCAAAAGGTGTCATTGAAAGAACAAAACATTAACCTTTGGAATTTGTGTCTAACATTTTCACTAAAACTAAAAAAGATGGTGGATGTCGCATCATCATTGACTTAACTACGTTAAACGAGTCAGTTAAGTATACACATTTTAAGAGGAAACTTTGAAACCGCCAGACTTTTGATTTCTAGAGGGTACTTTCTAGCAGGCATTGATTTAAAAAATGCCTACTACTCAGTACCCATACACAAGGAGCATCGTAAATAGCTATGGCAATTTAAAACCAAATGGACTAACCTCCGCTCCAAGGTTGTTCACTAAAATCTTAAAACCCGCCTTCGCATTATTGAGGAAACAAAAGCATATAGTCATGGCGTACTTAGACGACATTTTAATAGTAGGGAAAACCTTGGAGACAGCTATTTTGGCAGTAGCAGCCACCAAACGTTTGTTTGAAACTTTGGGGTTTGTCATACATCCAGATAAATCCAATTTTACACCGTCCACTACCATGGACTATCTTGGATTTACGATTGATACTGTTCGCAGAAGGGGAAAGCATCACAATTGACACTAACATGCCACGAACTACTGCATAAACGTCAGCCAACCATACGGCAGGTAGCTAGAGTTATTGGTAAAATGGTAGCAGCTTTTCCAGCTGTACAATTTGGGCCTTTGCACTACCAAAATTTACAAAGAGCAAAAGTGCACGCACTAAAGCAAAACTCAGGTCACTTGACCGAGCTATGTATTTAACTGCTGAATCCATTCCAGAGTTACAATGGTGGACAAGGAACATTAGGCTCAGTTTCCAGTCCCATAATAATCACCAACCCAGTATTAACCATTCAAACGGATGCAAGTGCTTTGGGCTGGGGAGCAACTAACATGCAATCCAGCACAGGGGGCAGATGGACTAATTCTGAATCATCTTGCCTACAGACACGGGGTATTTAGAAATGTTGGGTGCGTTTTATGGTTTAAAAGCATATTCATCTAATACGGATCATGCACATGTCCGGTTGCAATTAGATAATACCACGGTGGTGGCTTATATCAACCACATGGGTGGTGTAAAGTCGATATCGTGTGACAAATTGGTCAACCTAATCTGGCAATGGTGTGTCGAAAGACATACTTGGTTACCAGCAACTTACCTACCAGGTAAGCAAAATACAGTGGCAGACACCAGGTCACGCAAATTTAACGATAACATCGAATGGATGTTAAATCCCAAAGTATTTGCCGAAATTACAAAGCAATATGGCACACCAGATATCGATCTATTTGCATCCAGGCTGAATCACCAGGTACCAACGTATGTCGCTTGGGAACCAGACCCTGAGGCAGCAGCAGTTGATGCATTCACGCTGCATTGGGGGAAAATGTTCTTTTATGCCTTTCCTCCCTTCTGCCTCATCAGTCGGGTATTACGCAAGATTCAATTGAATTCCGCTTCAGGAATCTTGATAACACCCGACTGGCCTACACAGCCATGGTTCCCAGTGGCCCTCGACATGGCTGTCGAAACACCGTTGGAATTCCCCAGCAGTCCGGAATTATTAATCCACCCAGTGTCAAGCATTAGTCACCCGTGCCATGACAGAGTCAATCTCCGGGCTTGCAGATTCTAAAAAGACCTCTACTGGGCCTGGGACTGTCTGAGGACGCCATCAACATGATGACCGCATCCCACCGGGAGTCCACCAGGAGACAATACCTGACCAACATAAGGAAATGGGAACGGTATTGCTCCAAAACAGGAACTACCTACAACAGCGCCATAAATACAGCCAGGAGTGCGTTGTCAGCTTATTTGGTTCCAGCAGCAGGACAACTGGCTTTGGGGTCCCATCCACTAGTAATCAAAATCATGAGGGGCATTTTTAACACTAACTCCCCCAGACCAAGGTACACTCAGATCTGGGATGTCAGCATTGTGCTGACGTACCTTAGGGGATGGCCACCGCCCAGGGCACTCACGCTGGAACAACTTACACTGAAATCAGTCATGCTCATGGCACTAGTGTCAGCTTAAAGGGTACAGTCCCTCCACCTTCTGAGGCTGGACAGCATGACAGAGTCATTGGACTGTTTCACATTCCATATTCAGGGACTGGTCAAACAAACTAGACCAGGTACCACGCCTCCAGTCATGGAGTTCTGGGCATATTCATCTGAACCACGGCTGTGTGCCAAGACCCATCTCGCCAATTACATAGACACAACATACAACTTAAGAGGGAGAGAAAAAGCCTTATGGATAAGCCACAAGAAGCCTCATGGTCAGGTGACGAGCCAAACCATTTCAAGGTGGCTCAAGCAGGTGCTTAAGTCCACGGGAGTCAATAAGAATGTTTACAAATCTCACTCCACCAGGGCTGCATCTACGTCGGCGGCTAGTCGAATGGACGTGCCTATGGACCATATTCTGGCCGAGCAGGATGGTCCTCGGAAAGAACTTTCCAAAGGTTTTATAATAAACCGCTGGCGCAACCTGCTACATTTGCAGACAGAATTTTAGAGTCTGCAGATAATATTTAATTTAAGCCCTGGGGAGCTCTCTGTTTTTGTTGTCATTAATAAACCTTTTTGTTCACAAACAGGTTCTTGATCGCGATAACATACTTCCTCCCTCTAAGGTCTTCAGACAGTGAGTGAAGCATGAGCTGGTACACGGTTCGGAATCACAGAGCTTTGAAGTCTTCACGTAGTCACTCACGTGACTCCGAAATAAAATAGTAAGATTAAACGAGAACTTACCAGTTCGAAGTTTGATCTGTATTTTATGAGGAGTTACGATGAGGGATTACGTGCCCTCCGCTCCCACCCTCTATTATACAGATCAACTGGTAATTAAGTTCTTATTTTTTCTTTACTATATTTATTTCAATCGTTGTATTTTTTCTGTGAATCCACACCGCTGCTTTGAAGAATGTCGCGCATGCGTGCTGGACGGGGTCTTCACGTAATCCCTCATCGTAACTCCTCATAAAATACAGATCAAACTTCGAACTGGTAAGTTCTCGTTTAATCTTACTATTTTATTGACCTCAGACTGTTCAATGGTTCAATGTTACCGAGGTACGGTGAAATTCATTTTTGTGTACAGTTCAGTTCAATTATCACTATTCATAAGCACTGGAATTGTGGAGCCAGAGTCACAAGGTCTTCGCCAAAATGTCATCTATCCATTCCTGCCACAGATGGAAGGATCTTGGGGGATTTGATGGGAACATGTGGAGAATAAAATGGGATTAGTGCAGGTTTAGTTGTATGTGGGTACAGGATGGTCAGCCTGAACTTAATGGGCCAAATGGCCTGTTTCCATGCTGTACGACTCAAATCAGGGAAGAGGAGGAAATAACTGTTCCAAATGACTGGCACATCCAGTAACACAAACTATACCTACACTATATATAGAGTGCAGAGAAGATTTATCAGGATATTGACAGGACCCGAGGGCCTGAGCTATAGGGAGAGGTTGGGCAAGCTAGGACTTTACTCCTTGGAGCGCAGGAGGATGAGGGGTGAGTTTATGGATGTGTATAAGATCATGAAGTGAAAAGATAGGGTGAATGCATTTTACCCAGAGTGGGGGAATCAAAAAGCAGAGGACATAGGATGAAGGTAAGAGGGGAATGATTTAATAGGAACCTGATGGGCAACTTTTTCACACAGAGGGCGGTGGGTACATGGAATAAGCTGCTGGAGGAGGTAGTGGAGACAGGTATTGTAACAGCATGGGTACATGGATTGGAAAGGTTTAGAGGGATATGTGGAAAATACGGACGAGTGTAGATAGGGCATCTTGGTGGGCATGGGCAAGTTGGAAGAAGGCCCCAATTTCCATGCTATGTGAATCTCTGACTCTATAAGAAGATGAGTGCCTGCCGACCATGGATGAGTTAGATGGAGAGCCGATAGTGGAAGAGCTCAGCAAGGCCATTGACAGCCTGGCCTCAGGCAAACAAGGCTGCTTCCTCGCTCCTACACTCTTTGGGATTTTCTATGCTCTGCTCCTTAAACATGCCTTCGGCACAGCAACGGAAGGGATTTACCTGTGTACTAGATCAGACGGCAGGCTCTTCAACCTCACCCGCCTCAGAGCCAAGACAAAAGTACGTGAAACTCTCATCAGAGACATGTTGTTCGCCGATGACGCAGCAGTTGTGTCCCACACTCAGCAGGAACTACAGTCATTGATGGACCGCTTCTATCGGGCTTGCAAGGACTTTGGGCTGACCATCAGCCTGAAGAAGACGAACGTCCTGGGGCAGGATACAGAGGCACCCCCTGTCATCACCATCGACATCTACGAACTCAATGCCGTCCATCAGTTCACGTACCTTGGCTCCACCATCACCGACAACATCTCCTCGGACACAGAGATTGACAAGAGGATCGGGAAGGCAGCTACAACTCTCGCTCGCCTCACAACTCGAGTGTGGACCAACCCACAGCTGATAGTGAAGACAAAGATAATAGTCTACAACACCTGTGTCAATAGCACGCTGCTGTATGGCAGTGAGACATGACTACATATGCCAGACTGGAGAGAAGACTCAACATCTTCCACCTTAGAAGCATCCGCCGTATCCTGGGTTTATCCTGGCAAGACAGAGTGTCCAAATCCGAGATTCTGTCTGGCGCTGGCCTTCCGAGTATGTACACTCTACTCAGGCAGCACAGGCTGCGGTGGCTGGGCCATGTCCACCGCATGGAGGATGGCCGTATTCCAAAAGACATCCTCTAGGGAGAACTGACATCTGGGAGGAGAACCATCGGCCGCCCCCAGCTACGTTACAAGTATGTCTGCAAGAGAGATTTGAAGGCGCTCGACATCGATGTGGAGTCCTGGGAGAGCCTTGCAGCTGACCGCATGAGGTGGAGAGGTACCCTGAACCAACATCTCAAAACGGGGGAAGAGAAACTGATGAACGCAGCGGCAGACAAGCGGGCACGCAGAAAGGAGCGCAGCAACTTCAACTTCATACAAATGTGACCTTTGTGACAGAGACTGTCACTCCCGCATTGGTCTCTTCAGCCACAAGCGACGCTGCTCTAGCCGAGGTGTGGAGCAAGCAGCCAACTAGGATGCATCACCCATGGTCAGCCTTGACTGAGGGAGGCCTAACATAAGAAGATGGTAATTATAATGAAAATTACTGCTCTATTCATTTCACCCGTAGATCGTGTCCTTTTGTGTAAACAACTGTGTAACAAATCACAACAGTGGCAACAAGTGGGGAGAGTGAGGTGCAGCTTTTGGTTTATTATTGCCTTTGAGTTTGTGAAACATGACACAGTTTGCTGAGACAATCCGTTCATAAAGCAAGCAGAACAATTCCTCCCTCCCCGTTGGATGTGTGGTTCTCTCGTGGTTGCTTGGCAACACAACAGGAGATTGGACGCATGTAGGAAGTTTAGTTTAAGGGCTTGTCCCAGTTAGGCGTTTTTTAAGGCGACTGCCGCCGACTGTCACAGGCGTAGCAGGTCGTCGAAAAACCGGCGACTGGACCCCCCTACGACAATGTCTACGACACGTTTCACCCAGTTTCCCTATAAAAGGGGGGTGTATGGTAGAGTTTCCAATCATTCTGCATCATGACTATTTGAAAGTGATGCCATGAGAAACTACTCTGAAATACAATAACTTCATCCATCAATTTTCCGTCAAAATGTCAAGTATTTCCTTTATTGATATTCAAACATTTTTTTTTAAAAGGTTGATAAGAACATACAAAAGTCCATACAAAAATATTGTAATAAACCTCAACAAATTTCAATAAACTTCAAACTTTAAAGTTCAAACTTTAAACCGAATACAAGTGCAAAAACATACGAAACCTAACATCATTTATGGACACATTACACTGATGGAAGATCAGATCAAGTCCACACTTGGAATTCGCCGAAGTCAGCACCGGAGACAACCTACGTCACCTGGCGACAACCTACGACAGCGCCCCCGTCAGGAGACGTCAAGCTGCGCAGATTGGCATCAAAATAACAGTCGCCGAAATCCAGCGGCAACCAGAAAAACGTTACGACTCTTTGGAGACTACTCACGACCATGCCCGTGACACCCCAGCGAACGTGTGGCGACAGCCTAGTCACCTGTAGTCACCTACAAAATCGCCGAAGTAGGACAGGGGCTTTAGTTTAGTTTAGGGCGGCTCAGTGGCGCAGTGGTAGAGTTGCTGACTCACAATCGCCCGGGTTGGATCCTGACTATGGGTGCTGCCTGTATGGAGTTTGTACGTTCTCCCTGTGACCGCGTGGGTTTCTTCCTGGAGCAGTGTTTTACATGCTATCCAAACTGTTCAGATACTCTATACATAGATACGACCAGTCCTAGTTCTATGCTATTCCACTTTCATATGCATTCCCTGCTGGGATGAGGATGTGGGAGGAAATCGGAACACCCGGTGAAAACCAGGTGGTCACAGTGAGAACGTGCAAACTCCACACAGACAGCACTCAAAATCAGGATTGAACCCAGAACTCTGACACTGTGTGGCAGCAGGTCTACCCGCTGCACCACTGTGACTCCCAAGTTAGGGTGTCCTAATTCAGGTAGCACAGTGGCACAGCGATAGAGTTGCTGCCTTACAGCGCCAGAGACCCTGGGTTCAATCCTGACTACAGGTCTGTCTGTATGGTGTTTGCACATTCTCTCCGTGGGTTTTCTCTGGGTGCTCCCGTTTCCTCCCACACTCCAAAGACGTACATGTTTGTAGGTTAATTGGCTACAGTAAACATTGTAAATTGTTGCCAGTGTGTAGGATCATTTTAGTGTTTGGGGATCGCTGGTCAGCATGGACTCAGTGGACCGAAGGGCCTGTTTCCGCACTGTATCTCTAACCTCTAAGCTTATCAAAATCCAGGAATGCGGTGAATTCTCCAGGATTTAAGGATTACCCTACCAGACAGTATGCTGGCAGCAAACTTTAAGAAAACCCATAACAATTTGAGGAAAAAAACATTTATTTTGCTCCTAGCAGTCTGCTTATTATTAGTTATAAAAGCAGTGGGAGGTGGGAAATGAGTTGGTTTGACTGGGTTTGAATCAATTGATCAAAACAAGGAAACCTCCAGGAATAAATTTAACTAAAATTGACAACAGTAATTGTTCACTTATATTTCTCTAATACAAAATGCACTGTCAGTTAAACAATAAACTTCCCCTTCATGGGCCACTTATAACATTGTGGACCTATCTCAGGAGTATGAAGGTAACATTATCAAACAATTAAACAACTTCTACAGAACATCTTGTAACTTCAGGAAATCCCAAAGTGCTGCACAGCCAAGTAATTAGTTGTGAAAAGCAAAAAGGCTACTGCAGGTGTGAGAAATCGGAATTAAAGGTGGAAGAAGCTGGAAATATTCAGCAAGTTAGGCAACTTAGTTTAGTTATAACTTCAGATAGCTCCTCTGTCCCTCTCTTTCCCCTCCCCTTCCCAGTTCTCCCACTGTCTTCCTGTCTCCAACTACATCCTATCTTTGTCCCGCCCCCTCCCCTGACATCAGTCTGAAGAAGGGTCTCGACCCGAAACGTCACCCATTCCTTCTCTCCCGAGATGCTGCCTGACCTGCTGAGTTACTCCAGCATTTTGTGTCCACCTCAGTTTAGTTTTAGGTATCTTCTGAATACTTAACCAGTATTAAAGGTAGAAGTGAGTATTAAAGGTAGTAAAGGTAGAGGTGAGGTGAGGCAGTATTAAAGGTAGAGATGAATACTGAGTAAAAACCCGGGTAATTTAATCAAACTATTGATCGGAAGGCATGCTGCTGGTTGCAAGATGGTGTCTTGATCCTTTGGGTTCTTTGGCTCTGCTGTCCTAAGTGACGATTGCTTGTGCTATCATTCAGGAGAGCAAGGTGGCACAGTGGCACAGCGGTAGAGTTGGTGCCGTACAGCGTAAGATCCTGACTGCGGTCGCTGTCTGTACGGAGGTTGACCGCATGGGTTTTCTCCAGTTTAGAGATACGTCATAGAAACACCAAGTTCACACCGGTCATCAAGCACCCGTTCACAATAGTTTCATGTTATCCCACTTTCTCATCCACTCCTTACCTATTTGGACTAATTTACAGAGGCTAATTATCCTACAAACCCGCACGTCTTTGGGATGTGGGAGGAAACCGGTTTAATACACTGAAAAAAACCTGAAACTAAGACCCATGCAACTATCCAAATGTCTTTAAATATTGTTATTGTTCCTGTCTCAGCTACATCCTCTGGCAGCTCATCCCATGTACCCACCTCTCATCCCCTGCAGCTGCTGCTGTGCCACTGTGCGTCGAAGCACTTCTCGTGGTCGACGTCAGAATCCCTAGAGCACGTGATGTATTCAAGAGAGAGTTAGATATAGCCCTTAGGGTTAACAGAATCAAGAGATCTAGGGAAAAAGCAGGAACGGGGTACTGATTTTGGATGATCAGCCATGATCATATTGAATGGGGGTGCTGGCTCGAAGGGCCGAATGGCCTACTCCTGCACTTATTTTCTATGTTTCTATGTTTCTATAAGGGTGCGAGAGGTGAGTTCACAGCCCACTCTCCAGCACCGATCTCCTCCTCCATTCACCTGCACCATCATCCTAATATCCTGGTGGACAACGTCTACTTCTTTGCTGACGGTTGAGGCGAGACTGACTGGGGTAGTATTAACAAGGAACTGCAGATGCTGGTTTATACCAAAGATAAACACAAAGAGCCGGAGTAACTCAGCGGGTCAGGCAGCATCTCTGGACTTTTAGACTTTAGATATACAATGGGGAAACACTAAATCCACACCAACCAGCAATCACCCCGTATATTAGTTCTATCTTATACAGTAGAGACAATTTACAGCAGCTAATTACCCTCAAACCTGTCCGCCTTTGGAATGTGGGAGGAAACCGGAACACCCGGAGAAAACCCACGTGGTCACAGGGAGAATGAACAAACAGCACCCTTAAATATACCTGGACTATCTCTGACATCTCCCTCCCGTTTCTGGACCTCACCATCTCCATCACAGGAGAAAAATTAGTGACGGACATTTATTACAAGCCCACCGACTCGCACAGCTATCTGGACTACACTTCTTCCCACCCGGTCCCCTGCAAAAAGTCTATCCCCTACTCCCAATTCCTCCGTCTACGCCGCATCTGTGCCCGGGATGAGGTGTTTCAGACTAGGGCTTCCGAGATGTCCTCGTTTTTCAGAAAACGGGGCTTCCCCTCCTCCATTATAGATGAGGCTCTCACTAGGGTCTCTTCTACATCCCGCAGCTCCGCTCTTGCTCCCCATCCCCCCACTCGCAACAAGGACAGGATCCCCCTCGTTCTCACCTTCCACCCCACCAGCCAGCGGATCCAACATATCATCCACCAACATTTCCGTCACCTACAACAGGACCCCACCACTGGCCATATCTTCCCATCCCCTCCCCTCTCTGCATTCCGCAGAGACCGTTCCCTCCGCAACTCCCTGGTCCACTCGTCCCTTCCTACCCAAACCACCCTAACCCCGGGCACTTTCCCTTGCAACCGCACGAGATGCAACACCTGTCCCTTTACCTCCCCCCTCAACTCCATCAAAGGACCCAAACATTCTTTCCAGGTGAGACAGAGGTTCACCTGCACCTCCTCCAACCTCATCTATTGCATCCGCTGCTCTAGATGTCAACTCATCTATATCGGCGAAACCAAGCGCAGGCTCGGCGATCGCTTCGCTGAACACCTGCGCTCGGTCCGCATTAACGCCACTGATCTCCCGGTGGCCCAGCACTTCAACTCCCCCTCCCATTCCCAGTCTGACCTCTCTGTCATGGGCCTCCTCCAGTGCCATAGTGAGGCCCGCCGGAAATTGGAGGAGCAGCACCTCATATTTCGCCTGGGCAGTTTGCGGCCCGGTGGTATGAACGTTGACTTCTCCAACTTCAGATAGCTCCTCTGTCCCTCCCTTCCCCTCCTCCTTCCCAGATCTCCCTCTATCTTCCTGTCTCCACCTATATCCTTCCTTTGTCCCACCCCCGACATCAGTCTGAAGAAGGGTCTCGACCCGAAACGTCACCCATTCCTTCTCTCCCGAGATGCTGCCTGACCTGCTGAGTTACTCCAGCATTTTGTGAATAAATCGATTTGTACCAGCATCTGCAGTTATTTTCTTAAACAGCACCCGTAGTCAGGATCAAACCCGGGTCTCTGGTGCTGCAAAGCAGCAACTCTCCCATTGCACCACTATGCCACCCGAAATGGATAGATGACATTTTGGGTTGTGACTGAAGAAGAGTCCCGACCCGGAAGGTAACCAATCTATTTTCTCCAGAGATGCTAGACAGATCTGCCTAATTACTCCAGCGTTTGTGTCCTTCTTTGGGACAGTAATTAACCAGATTAGCTTTGTCCCTGCTTCTTGTGAGCAAGATTTGGCTGGGTGATTTTCCACAGCTTTGATTAAATGTACTGGAACAGCTTGTTTGGCGGCATAGCCAGTTCTGGAGCACAGGTCCGCAGTGCGACAACTGGCCACCGAGTCATTCCTGCATCCAAAGCTCAGCCATTTCCTGATGCCTCACGGAATGAATCCAATTGGCTGAAGATGATGGTGGTGCGATCTCAGGATGAAGCTGTTCTCCTTCATCCGCTTGGCACTTCTTGCTGAACATGGCTGTGAATGTTTCCCTGGTGTCTTTGGACTTATTACAGCATTCAGACACTCTTAGACCTTCCTCCTTCTGTGAGCTCTTTAATTGCCGACCATCATCCAAGCCTGGACGTGGCAGAGCCCGTAGTCATGGTCGAACTCGGATCTCTGGCGCTGTATGGAAGCAACTTGTGGTGGAATAATGGAGCAGCGGTAGAGTTGTTGCCTTACAACACCAGAGACCCTGGTTCGATCCTGACTGTGGGTGCTGTCTGTACCGAGTCTGTACGTTCTCCCTGTGACCGCTTGGGTTTTCTCCGGGTGCTCCAGTTTCCTTCGACACTACAAAAATGTGCAGGTTTGTAGGTTAATTGGCCTCCGTTAATTGTAAATTGTTCCTGGTGTGTATAGGATAGTGCTATTGTGCTGGCCGACGCAGACTCGGTGGGCTGTATCTCTAAAGTCTAACTCTACCACTGCTCCACTGTGCCACCCTAAGGGAGAGATTGCTTCGCTGTGTTTGCTTCTGCTGTTTGCTGGATGTTTTACTCTGTGTTGCTGCTTCACTGAGTTGGCAGCTCATCTTCAGCATGTTCCTCCGCACCTAAAGGAACTTCCACCAGTGACTGCAGATGATGTGAGTCAACGTTGGTTCCAACTGGTTCCAGGCGGATAATTGGGCTCTGCAGCACGAAGGATGAGAACATTTCTCATTGAGACATGCAAGACTCTTCAGGGGGTTCACGAGTTAAACTGGTTGGTTAATTCCAACGTTGTGCCATATACAACTTCAGTGGAGTAACTCAGCGGGTCTGGAAGCATCACTGGAGAAAATAGATAGGTGACGTTTCGGGTTGGGACCCTTCTACGGACTCAATATGGATAGGTAACATCTCAGATTCAGGAACAGTCTCTTCCCTGCTGTTATCAGGTAACTGAATGGTCCTCTCATCAGCTGGAGACTGGTTCTCACCACCCATCTACCTCATTGGAAAACTTTGAACTATCTTAATTGGAATTCAATGTCAATGTTATATCTTTGCACTAAATGTATCTTTTTATCCTTTACCTGTACACTGTGGACAGCTTGATTGTAATCATGTACAGTCTTTTCTTTGACAGTATATCATGCAAACAAAACCTCAGTGCACATGACAATAATAAACCTAAGTAAACTTTTCGGGTTGGGCCAACTTCCTCTGACGGAACATTTTGTCAGCTGCTTCTCAAATGTCACAGAAACAACAAAAAAAACAAAATCAAAAGAAACAAGCACTGCTGGTAAAATTCATTCAGCTTCTTGAGTCTGAATATGTTTTTGCAACAATATGTTCAGCCTCTTGAGTCTGAATAGCCTCTTGCAACAATATGTTCAATCGTGGTTGATCTGTATCTGAAATCCTTCTCTCCACCTTGGTTCTGTAAATCGTTAATACCCAGATCTTACAAAACACCATCAGTCTCTGATATCAACTGATCTGATGCCTCAAGAGTGTTTCTTCATGAGCAATTCCCAGATTTGTGAACATCAACCCTGAATGACTTGGCTCTAATTTCAAGGTTATAGCTCCCTTGTTAAGTTGGTCATTGACATTGCCTCTTATTCCCTGCTGGTGAGAAATGTCTCACTGATACAATGTCGTTGAAGATTGCATTTCTATCAATCCACTTCACTGCGAAAAACTAAGTCCATTCTGATGCACTGACCATGAAACCGATTCCTCGGACATTTCACTGAGGTGAACCGAGACGGGAAGATAGGACTGAGCTATTTTCCCAGAGATTGTAAAGACCGCAGTCCCAGTGTGGGTTCAGACACAAGTTTCAGCACCTTTTTCCCTGTCTCTGTGACTCCTGCAAATAAACAAGGCCTGTAGAAATATTATCCTTTGGACTTTAGAGATACAGCGTGGAAACGGGCCCTTCAACCCACTGAGTCCGCATCAACCAGCGATCCCCGTACACTAGCACTATCCTACAAACTAGGAAAACGTTT
Organism: Rhinoraja longicauda; assembly: GCF_053455715.1. Lineage (NCBI taxonomy): Eukaryota > Metazoa > Chordata > Chondrichthyes > Rajiformes > Arhynchobatidae > Rhinoraja > Rhinoraja longicauda. The sequence goes on along the minus strand of NC_135958.1, from coordinate 23,302,691 downwards.
ACAATTTTTTTCACTGTCGCCGATCATCGATCACCCATTCACACTAGTTCTATATCACCCCTGTTTAGCATTCTGCACACTAGGAACAATTTACGAAAGCCAATTAACCTACAAAGCTGTACATCTTTGGAGTGTGGGAGGAAACCGGAGCACCTGGAGAAAACCCATGCAGTCACAGTGAGGAAGTACAAATTTTCCAGAACTTACCCGCACAAATGCAAAAGGTCCCAAACTAATGTTTTGGTAAATGATCGGCACAAAAGGCTGGAGTAACTCAGCTGGTTGGGCGGCATCTCTAGAGAAAAGCAGGTGACGTTTCGGGTTGAGAGCCTTCTTCTGATTCAGGGGAGAGGGAAACTAGAGACATGAAGCGGTGCGAAGAATGAATGCTTGAAGAGGTGCAAAGAACATAGAATCATAGAAACATAGAAACATAGAAAATAGGTGCAGGAGTAGGCCATTCGGCCCTTCGAGCCTGCACCGCCATTCAATATGATCATGGCTGATCATCCAGCTCAGTAACCTGTACCTGCCTTCTCTCCATACCCCCTGATCCCTTTAGCCACATGGGCCACATCTAACTCCCTCTTAAATATAGCCAATGAACTGGCCTCAACTACCTTCTGTGGCAGAGAATTCCACAGACTCACCACTCTCTGTGTGAAGAAATGTTTTCTCATCTCGGTCCTAAAAGACTTCCCCCTTATCCTTAAGCTGTGACCCCTGGTTCTGGACTCCCCCAACATTGGGAACAATCTTCCCACATCTAGCCTCTCCAACCCCTTAAGAATTTTATATGTTTCTATAAGATCCCCCCTCAGTCTTCTAAATTCCAGCGAGTACAAGCCTAGCCTATCCAGTCTTTCTTCATATGAAAGTCCCGCCATCCCAGGGATCAATCTGGTGAACCTTCTCTGTACTCCCCCTAAGGCAAGAACGTCTTTCCTCAGATTAGGAGACCAAAACTGCACACAATACTCCAGGTGCGGTCTCACCAATGCCCTGTACAACTGCAGTAGAACCTCCCTGCTCCTAAACTCAAATCCTCTTGCTATGAATGCCAACATACCATTCGCCTTCTTCACTGCCTGCTGCACCTGCACGCTTGCCTTCAATGACTGGTGCACCATGACACCCAGGTCACGTTGCATCTCCCCCTCTCCTAATTGGTCACCATTCAGGTAATACTCTGCTTTCCTGTTCTTGCCGCCAAAGTGGATAACCTCACATTTATCCACATTATATTGCATCTGCCATGCATTTGCCCACTCGCCCAATCTATCCAAGTCGCTCTGCAGCCTCCTAGAACAAAAGAGCACAGTCTCTAAGGATATGTAGAAACAGGGAACTGCATATGCTGGTTTACAAAAGAAGACACAAAGTGCTGGAATGGAGTAACTCAGCGGGTTAGGCAGCATGACCTGCTGCATGACCCGAGGACATGGATAGGTGATGTTTCGGGTCAGGCGGCATCGCTGGAAAACATGGATAGGTGATGTTTCGGGTTGGGACCCTTTTTCAGACTGAGGAAGGGTCCATTCTCCAAGTGAAGGGTCCCGACCCGAAATGTCAAATATCCATGTTCTCCCAAAATGTTGCCTGACCCGTTGGGTTACTCCAGTACTTTGTGTCCAGGTGAGATTTTAGTTGGGAATCCAATGGTTAAATGAACACCATTAATAAAGGATTGAACACCATTAATAGAACTTAAATATGCCAGCTCCTTTGATGGGATGCCCATGATCATCAGAATCATGGTTCTACTGTCCCAACAGCCAGCCTTTGGTCCATACTGAAGATACGTTTTATGTTTTGGTTTAGGTTGAGGTTTATTATAGTCACATGCACAGAGGTACAGTGAAAAGCTTTGTTTTCATGCTATCCAAACAGATCAGATATACAGACACAGATACAATCAGTTCAAACTCAAGTACAATGGGTGAAACAAAGGGGAAAATACAGAGTGCAGAATATAGTTTTAATATTGTAGCACATCAGTTCCAGAGACAAAGTCTAATGTCCTTAGAGGGGTAGAGGTGAATCGGATAGCCCAATATTCATAAGTTTATGTTCATGTCATAGGGGCAGAATTAGGCCATTCGGTCCTTTGAAGTCTACTCTGCCATTCAATCGTGGCTGATCTATCTTTCCCTCTCAACCCCATTCTCCTGCTCTCTCCCATAACTTTTGACATCAAGAATCAACATCCCCACTTTCAGATTACTAAAGCCAACTTGTTGGTGAGGAAGATAGAGAGAATGTCCATGGATGGCAGAATGGCCCAAAAAGCTGGAGTAACACTGAGGGTCAGACAGCATCTCTGGGAAAAAAGGAATAGGTGACGTTTCGGGTCGAGACCCTTCTTCAGTCAACAGGATGGCAACAGGAATCATCTTCCTTTGCGATGTTGGTGATAAGCGTTAGCTGCAGGCTGATGTTAAGATGCTGAACCATATTAATGCAGCTGGGGTTGTGACACGCATGTTCCCCATTGATACATGGAATGGAGAACGCTTCATGGGTTGGATTTCATATCTTTGGCATAAATGTCATCGAAAGACGACAGGATATCAACATAATTGAAGCTGTAGGTAAGATCATCGGCTGACAGAGAGCTGTGGAAAGGATTCTGGTGAGCTGACACTGGATTACATAGTTTAATCCTTCTGGGCTCCAGGACAGAATTGAAGTACCACAACTGAGATTCTCCATCATTTCATCTCCAGTGAGAATCCGGCTGCTTGCTTTACTGAAATAGTTCAAAGCTCTGTTTCACTCCTTCCACCATATCCTCGGGTTCTCTGGGCTCGGTGAAGCAAAGGCATGGATCAAAAACTAATTAGGTGTTCATAAGCTGAAGGAAAAGCGCTTTGCATTTTCAACATCGAAAATTGGAAATGCTAACTAAATCGTTCTCAGGATTCTTAGATCTTGGGACTTTCCCCGCAATTCTATATTCAGATGGAAAACATACCCTCGCTGTATCGTATAAAGTATTAAGTCAAAAGGATCCATTCAATATGTATAACAGCATATGGAACAGCAGATGTTGGTATATATTGAAGATAGACACAAAATGCTGAAGTAACTCAATGGGTCAGGCAGCATCTCCGGAGAAAGGGAATATGTGACGTTTTGGATTGGAACCCTTCTTCAGACTCTATTCAACATGATGTGTGTGTGCTAACTCAAACTGCTATCCACTTAAATGCAAAACCAAGTGGATAAATTGGTGGACACTGCCCAGTCCATCACGTGTACTGACCTCCCCACCATCAAAGGGATCTACAGGAGGCGCAGCTCAAAAAGACAGCCAGCATCGTCAATGACCCGCAGCATCCTGGTCACACTCTCATTTCACTCCTGCCAATGGGAAGGAGGTACAAGAGTCTGAAAACTGTTATCCACCCATCACTTGCCAGGCTTTGTTCTTCCTCCCACTCACTTCCGGCTTTCTCCCACCCACCCAGTCCCCCCACTTCAATCAATCTGAAGAAGGATCCCGACCGAAACGTCACATGTCCATGTTCTTCAAAGATGCTGTCTGACCCGCTGAGTTACTCCAGCATGTTGTGTCTTTTTTGGTAAACCAGCACCTGCAGTTCTTTGTGTCAACAAATTATTGTCCTTTTTTGAATGGGCTGAATCAGGGCTATCTGAGATGAGATCCATATGGAGGGCAGATATCTCTCATCTGGCTTCTTTAGTTTAGTTTAGTCTAGTTTAGTTTAGTTTAGTTTAGCTTAGCGCAGCGGTAGAGTTGCTGCCTTACAGCGCTTACAGTGCCAGAGACCTGGGTTTGATCCCGACTATGGGTGCTGTCCATACGGAGTTTGTACGTTCTCCCCTTGTGGGTTTTCTCCTGGTGCTCTGGTTTCCTCCCACATCCCAAAGATGTACAGGGTTGTAGCTTATTTGGATTCTGTAAATTGTCTCCGGGATCTTCGATTTTCTCCCACACTCTAAAGATGAACAGGTTTGTAGGTTAAATGGCTTGAGTTAAATACAAATTCTCTCTAGTTTTTGTAGGATAGTGTTAATGTGTGGGGATCGCTGATCGGTGTGTTCTCGGTGGGCCAAAGGACATATTTCGACGCTATTTCTCTAAAATAAGATACAGCATGAAAACAGGCTCTTCAACCCACCGAGCCCACGCAACCACGATCACTCGTACACGAGTTCTATCCTACACACTTGGGACAAAACTACAGAAGCCAATTAACCTCCAAATCTATACGTCTTTGGAATGTGAGAGTAATCTGGAGCACCCGTAGAAAACCCACACGGTCATGGGGAGAACGTGCAAACTCTACACTGACAGCACCCGCAGTCAGGATCGAACATGGTCCCTGGTGCTGCAAGGCAGCAACTCCACTGCTGCGCCACTGTGCTGCCTTGCTCTCCTCAATGTTTGTACAAGCAATCGCCAGTTGGGACAAGAGGCAGTCAAGGAACCCAAAGGGTTACAACACGTCGCTGCAAACAGCACCATACCTTCAGATCAATAGTTTGATGAAATTACTCGTGTTTTTATTTAAGTATTCAGAAATTGTCCATCGAAACTGACAGAACAAATAACATGGTTTGAAGGTATTGTCCCTCTCTGAGAAACATTACTGGGATTAGTTGTATCGAACTAGTTGTGTTTTCATGGAAATGAATTGAAGGCCTTTTGTTTTGCACCCAATGTCACACTTCAATGGTCCTTCTAACTTTGAGTGACTACAACACTTTTCCAGAGACTCAATTATCAGGTAAATGAACACCATTTTAAATGAAGAGAATTCGGTATGAGAAAAAAAAGAACCACTTGTGTGATGACCAAAATAAAATTACTTTAACTGGGACACGATCTATTTGATGAGGAAAAACAAACTGGTGAGTGATAACAATCATTCATCCCCTCTATTATATTCTCCCTGTTCCATTAGATGAGAACTGATTATTATTTTTTTTATCACATTTTCAGGCCTTGGTTCACTAACTCTTAAGACCTCAAAGGTGAGATGGGAAAGATTTAATAGGAACCTGAGGGGCACGTTTTTCACACAGAGGGTGGTGTGTACGTGAAACGAGCTGCCAGAGGATGTAGTTGAGGAGGTACTATAGCAACATTTAAAAGACATTAGGACAGGTACATGGATAGGGAACGGTTTAAAAGGATATGGACCAAATGCAGGCAGGTGGGACGAGCGTAGATGGGGCATGTTGGTCGGCATGGGCAAGTTGGGCTGAACGACTTGTTTCCATGCTGTACGACTCTATAACACTAAGTATCTCGACAACTATGTGTAACACAATAACTGCAGATGCTGGTACAAATCGAAGGTATTTATTCACAAAATGCTGGGGTAACTCAGCAGGTCAGGCAGCAAAGGAGAGAAGGAATGGGTGATGTTTCGGGTCGAGACCCTTCTTCAGACAACTATGTGAATCATCGGTTCATAGAAGATGTGGACCATGTGCTGGTAAGTGGGATTAGTCTGGGTGAGAACTTGCGTGGACACGGTGGGACGCAGGAGTTGTTTCTGTGATGTATGCCTGTAAGTTTGAGCATCTGCTGTGAGCTCCTAGTGCATGTGTAAGGGTAGCCCAACAGTGGAGCTGCTGCATTTCGGCACCAGAGACCCGGTTTGATCCTGACCATGGTCTGTACTGAGTTTACACTTTCTCCCTATGACTGCGTTCGTTTTCTCAGGGTGCTCCGGTTTCTTCCCACACTCTAAAGACGTAGGGTTTTGTAGCTTAATTGGCTTCAGTAAGAATTGTAAATTGTCCCTAGTGTGTAGGATAGTGCTAATGTATGGGGATCGCTGGTTGGCATGCACTGAAGGGCCAGTTTCTGCACTGTAGCTCTAAACTAAACTAAACTAAACTAAACTAAACTAAACTAAACTCTTCTATGCTAAACTAAACTGAACTATACTATACTATACTATACTATACTATACTATACTATACTATACTATACTATACTATACTATACTATACTATACTATACTATACTATACTATACTATACTATACTAAACTAAACTAAACTAAACTAAACATGTGAGGGAATGTTACACCACTGAAACAGTTTTGCAAACAGCAACCTTATCTAGTGAACCTTGGAAGTCTCATCTGAACAAAGGCTGGGGAATTCTTCCTGATGACTTAGCCTGCATTAATTTCTCGAATAATGTCAGTAAAGTAGATGATGTGTCTATGTCAGTACACTAGTCTTAAACATCTAAAGCAACCCACCAGGTATAAAGCACTTTGGGACTAGTATTTTGCGTTCCCACCATAAGGAAGTGGATTAATTCAATATCATAAGCAGCAGGATCATCACTAGCAAAGCCAGACTCCAATCATTTCTCAATTTGTCTTCTTTCCTTTTGAATTTGTTCCCCTTGATCCTCAGCCATTGAAAGTGCATTTGAAGTATCGTCTGAAATAATGTGGCAACAGCCAATTGGCAAACGTCAACCCTGAAATTCCAATGGAATGAAGAGCAGATAATTCTTTATTTATGATCAGTGGTGTAATTTAAATGTTGGCCGGAAGCACACACAGCAACCCTGGACAATGTTTAAATATTGGCGAACTTAATACTACAGAGAGGATTTACGAGAATATTGCCGGGACTCAAGTACTTGAGCTACAGGGAGAGGTTGGGCAGTCTAGGACTTTCATAAGTTCATAAATTCATCAGTTATGGGAGCAGAATTAGGCCATTCAGCCCATCAAGTCTACTCTGCAATTGAATCATGGCTGATTTATCTTTCCCTCTCAACCTTATTCTCCTGTCTTCTCCCCATAACATCTGACACTCTTACTAATCAAGAATCTGCCAATCTCCGCCTTGAAAATATCTATTGACTTGGCCTCCACAGGCGTCTGTGGCAATGAATTCCACAGATTCACCACCCTTTATTCCTTGGAGTGCAAGAGGCTGAGGGATGATCTTAGAGAGGTGTGTTAAAATCATGAGGGGAATTGATGGAGTGAATGTACAGGGTTGAGTCTTTTACCCAGGGTAGGGAAATCATAAGTTTAAGGTTTAAGGTAGAGGTCAGTTTTAAGGTGAAAAGGGAAAGATTTAAAGGGAATTAGTGTGCAAAATTAGAGCACATGGTATTGGGGGTAGAGTATTGACATGGATAGAGAACTCGTTGGCAGACAGGAAGCAAAGAGTAGGAATTAACGGGTCCTTTTCAGAATGACAGGCAGTGACCAGTGGGGTGCTGCAAGGCTCGGTGCTGGGACCCCAGTTATTTACAATATACATTAATGATTTAGACGACGGAATTAAATGTAACATCTCCAAATTTGCGGAAGACACAAAGCTGGGTGGCAGTGTGAGCTGCGAGGAGGATGCTATGACGCTGCAGGGTGACTTGGATAGGTTGGGTGAGTGAGTAGATGCCTGGCAGATGCAGTATAATGTGGATAAATGTGAGGTTATCCACTATGGTAGCAAGAACAGGAAGGCAGATTATTATCTGAATGGTGTCAGAATAGGAAAAGGGGAGGTGCAATGAGACCTGGGTGTCCTTGTACATCAATCACTGAAAGGAAGCATGCAAGAACAGCAGGCAATGAAGAAAGCTAATGACATGTTGGCCTTCATTGCAAGAGGATTTGAGTTCAGGAGCATGGAGGTCTTACTGCAGTTGTACAGGGCCCTGGTGAGACTGCACCTGGAGTACTGTGTGCAATTTTGGCCTCCTAGTTTAAGGAAGGACATTCTTGCTATTGAGGGAGTGCAGCGTAGGTTCACCAGGTTAATTCCCAGGATGGCGGGACTGACTTTCATCCCATGATGAAAGAATAGGTCGACTGGGCTTGTATTCACTGGAATTTAGGATGAGAGGGAATCTTATAGAAACATATAAAATTCTTAAAGGATTGGACAGGCTAGATGCAGGAAAAATGTTCCCGATGTTGGGGGAGTCCAGAACCAGGGGTCACAGTTTAAGAATAAGAGATAGGCCATTTAGCACTGAGATGAGGAAAAACCTTTTCACCTGGAGAGTTGTGAATCTGTGGAAATCTCTGCCACAGGAGGCAATGGAGGCTAATTCACTGGATGTTTTCAAGAGAGTTAGATTTAGCTCATGGTTGAAAGAATCAAGGGATATGAGGAAAAAGCAGGAATGGGGTACTGATTTAGATGATCTGCCATGATCATATTGAATGGCGGTGCTGGCTCGAAGGGCTGAATGGCTTCTCCTGCACCTATTTTTCTATCTTTTCTATGTTTCTATGGAATCGCGGTGAAGGATGGCCAAAGAAATCATGCAAAGTGTGGTGGGTGTATGGAATGAGCTGCCAGAGAAGGTAATTGTGGCAAGTACAATAACAACATTTAAAAGAGATTTGGACAGGTATCTGGATAGGAAAGGTTCAGAGGGATATGCACCAAATGCAGGCAAATGGAACTAACTTAGATGGGGCATCCTGCTTAGCATAGATAAGTTGGGCAGAAGGGCCTGTCTGCAAGGTGCGGTCTGACCAATGCCTTATAAAGCTTCAGCATTATGTCCTTGTTTTTATATTCTCGTTGTTGAGTTGTTAAAAGATCTTGGTATGTATTAACATCACGCAGAGCACAAGGAAAAAAGCTTCTGATCAAGGTATCAAATCCCTAACAAAGCTGAGCCTAGAATTCAGAATTAATTGACATTAAATTGGCAATTTCACACAGTCAGGGCTGGGAATAACCGGTGCATATATCTTAACACAACCAGGCAGCTGGAGTGTGACTGCTTCTCAGCGGCTGGGAATCGATGCGGTCAGAAAAGATGGTCACCTTATTTCATCAAATGTATCTCCTATGTACTTCTTTAGTTTAGTTTACTGGGGACAATTTACCTAAGCCAATTAACCTACAGGCCTGTGGGTTGGAGTGTGGGAGGAAACTGGAGCACCTGGAGAAAACCCACGCACTCACAGGGAGAACGTACAAACTCCATGGAGACAGCACCTACAGTCAAGATCGAAAAGACCCTAATGGGAGTCATCTACAGGCCCCCAAACAGTAGCCTTGACATAGGGTGCAAGTTGAATCAGGAGCTAAATTTGGCATGTCACAAATGTAATGCTACGGTGGTCATGGGAGATTTCAACATGCAGGTAGACTGGGAAAATCAGGTTGGTAATGGACCCCAGGAAAGAGAGTTTGTGGAGTGCCTCCGAGATGGATCCTTAGAACAGCTTGTACTGGAGCCTACCAGGGAGAAGGCAATTCTGGATTTAGTGTTATGTAATGAACCTGACCTGATAAGGGGACTCGAGGTAAATGAGCCATTAGGAGGCAATGACCACAATATGATAAGTTTTACTCTACAAATGGAGAGGGAGAAGGGAAAATCGGAGGTGTCAGTATTACAGTATAGTAAAGGGAATTACAGAGGCATGAGGCAGGAGTTGGCCAAAATTGACTGGAAGGAGGCCCTAGCAGGGAAGACTGTGGAACAGCAATGGCAGGTATTCCTGGGAATAATGCAGAAGTTGCAGGATCAATTTATCCCAAAGAGGAGGAAAGATTCTAAGGGGAGTAAGAGGCACCCGTGGCTGACAAGGGAAGTTAAGGACAACATAAAAATAAAAGGGAAGAAGTATAACATAGCAAAGAAGAGTGGGAAGCCAGAGGATTGGGACTCTTTTAAAGAGCAACAGAAGATAACTAAAAAGGCAATACGGGGAGAAAAGATGAGGTACGAGGGTAAACTAGCCAATAATATAAAGGAGGATAGTAAAAGCTGTTTTAGGTATGTGAAGAGGAAAAAAATAGTCAAGGCAAATGTGGGTCCCTTGAAGACAGAAGCAGGGGAATTTATTATGGGGATCAAGGAAATGGCAGAAGAGTTGAACCGGTACTTTGGATCTGTCTTCACTGAGGAGGATACACACAATCTCCCAAATGTTCTAGTGGCCAGAGATCCTAGGGTGACAGAGGAACTGGAGGAAATCCACATTAGGCAGGAAAAAGTTTTGGGTAGACTAATGGGACTCAAGGCTGATAAATCCCCAGGGCCTGATGGTCTGCATTCCAGGGTGCTTAAGGAGGTGGCTCTAGAAATTGTGGACGCATTAGTAATGATTTTCCAATGTTCTATAGATTCCGGGTCAGTTCCTGTGGATTGGAGGGTAGCTAATGTTATCCCACTTTTCAAGAAAGGAGGGAGAGAGAAAACGGGAAATTATAGACCAGTTAGTCTGACATCAGTGGTGGGGAAGATGCTGGAGTCAATTATAAAAGACGAAATTGCGGAGCATTTGGATCGCAGTAACAGGATCGTTCCGAGTCAGCATGGATTTACTAAGGGGAAATTGTGCTTGACTAATCTACTGGAATTTTTTGAGGATGTAACTAGGAAAATTGACAGGGGAGAGCCGGTGGATGTGGTGTACCTCGACTTTCAGAAAGCTTTCGACAAGGTCCCACATAGGAGATTGGTGGGCAAAATTAGAGCACATGGTATTGGAGGTAGGGTACTGACATGGATAGAAAGTTGGTTCACAGACAGAAAGCAAAGACTAGGGATAAATGGGTCCCTTTCAGAATGGCAGGCAGTGACTAGTGGGGTACCGCAGGGCTCGGTGTTGGGACCGCAGCTATTTACAATATACATCAATGACTTGGATGAAGGGATTAAAAGTACCATTAGCAAATTTGCCGATGATACAAAGCTAGGTGGCAGTGTGAACTGTGAGGAAGATGCTATGAGGTTGCAGGGTGACTTGGACAGGTTGTGTGAGTGGGCGGATGCATGGCAGATGCAGTTTAATGTGGATAAGTGTGAGGTTATCCACTTTGGTGGTAAGAATAGGAAGGCAGATTATTATTTGAATGGTGTCAAGTTAGGAAAAGGGGACGTACAACGTGATCTGGGTGTCTTAGTGCATCAGTCACTGAAAGGAAGCATGCAGATACAGCAGGCAGTGAAGAAAGCCAATGGAATGTTGGCATTCATAACAAGAGGAGTTGAGTAAAGGAGCAAAGAGGTCCTTCTGCAGTTGTACAGGGCCCTAGTGAGACCGCACCTGCAGTACTGTGTGCAGTTTTGGTCTCCAAATTGAGGAAGGATATTTTTGCTATTGAGGGCGTGCAGCGTAGGTTTACTAGGTTAATTCCCGGAATGGCGGGACTGTCCTATGTTGAAAGACTGGAGCGACTAGGTTTGTATACACTGGAATTTAGAAGGATGAGAGGGGATCTTATCGAAACGTATAAGATTATTAAGGGGTTGGACATGTTAGAGGCAGGAAACATGTTCCCAATGTTGGGGGAGTCCAGAACCAGGGGCCACAGTTTAAGAATAAGGGGTAGGCCATTTAGAACAGAGATGAGGAAAAACTTTTTTAGTCAGAGAGTTGTGAATCTGTGGAATTCTCTGCCTCAGAGGGCAGTGGAGGCCAATTCTCTGAATACATTCAAGAGAGAGCTAGATAGAGCTCTTAAGGATAGCGGAGTCAGGGGGTATGGGGAGAAAGCAGGAACGGGGTACTGATTGAGAGTGATCAGCCATGATCACATTGAATGGCGGTGCTGGCTCGAAGGGCCGAATGGCCTACTCCTGCACCTATTGTCTATTGTCTATTGTCTATAACTCGAATCTTTGGCGCTGTATGGCAACAACTCTACCGCTGCGCCTCTGAGAATGAATGATGCTTCCAATGGTGAACAAAGGCACCAAGTCCAGTGTTGTCCACTGTGTACCCCAGTCGACAGGGTATGAAAAGCCCTGTACAACATCATCTGTCCATTCCTTCCACAGATAGACATTAAATGCTGGAGTAACTCAGCAGGTCAGGCAGCATCTTTGGAGAAAATGGTTAGGTGACATTTCGGGTCAGAACCCAGCTCAGTCTGAAGAAAAGTACCAACTGGAAAAGTCACCTATCCTTTTTCTCCGGAGATGCTGCCTGACCTGCTTAGTTACTCCAACATATTGTGCAGACTGGAGAAGGGTCTCGCCCCAAAATGTCACCTATTCCTTTTCTATTCCTATTCCTTTCTAGCCTTTGTATCTTCTGCCTGAGAGGAGAGGGGCCTGTTTCTGTGCTCTATGAATCCATATACCTCCATTTTATGTGTGTTCACATGTCTGTCTAAATGTCTTTTATACCTTGCTAACAATGCACTTGTAAAGCAGTTTAACTACAACTAGTGTTGTAGAACAGAGGGATCCAGGAGTGCAGGTATATAGTTTCTTGAAGGTGGCGTCACAGGTAGATAGGGTGGTCAAAAAGAGTTTGGGCACATTGCCCTTCTTCAATCAGAGTATTGAGTATACATGTTGGGAGGTCATGTTGCAGTTGTGTAAAACATTGGTGAGGCTGCGTTTAGAGTATTGTGTTCAGTACAGGGCACCATGTTGTAGAAAAGATGTTGTCAAGTTGGAAAGGGTACAGTGAAGATTTACAAGGATGGTGCCAGGACGAGAGGGTTTGAGGTCGAGCAGGCTGAGACTCTATTCCTTGAAATGCAGGAGGATAAGGGGTGATCTTAGAGAGGTGTATATAATCATGAGAGGAATAGATCGGGTAGACGCACAGAGTATCTTGCCCAGATTAGGGGAATCGAGAACCAGAGGACTTGAGTTTAAGGTGAAGGCAAAAATATTTAATAGGAATCTGAAGGGTAACTTTTTCACACAAAGGGAGGTGGACATATGCCAGAGGAGCTAGATGAGGCAGGTACTATTGCAATGTTTAAGAAACAATGAGAGAGGTACATGGATAGGTTAGGTTTTGAAGGATATGAGGAAAATGCAGACAGGTGGGCTAGTGTAGATGGGACATGTTGATTGGTATAAGCAAGTTGGGCCGAAGGGCCTGTTTCTATGCTCTATGACTATGACTCTATGTCTCTATCAGTCTATTACTCCATGTCCATGTCTCTATCACTCTATCACTATCACTCTATCACTCTATCACTATCATTATCACTCTATCACTCTATCACCCTATCACTATCACTCTATCACTCTATCACTCTATCACTATCACTATCACTCTATCACTCTATCACTCTATCACTCTATCACTATCACTCTATCACTCTATCACTCTATCACTATCACTCTATCACTATCACTATCACTCTATCACTATCACTATCACTCTATCACTCTATCACTATCACTCTATCACTCTAGCACTATCACTCTATCACTATCACTATCACTCTATCACTATCACTCTATCACTATCACTCTATCACTCTATCACTATCACTATCACTATCACTCTATCACTACCACTCTATCACTCTATCACTATCACTCTATCACTCTATCACTATCACTCTATCACTCTATCACTCTATCACTATCACTATCACTATCACTATCACTCTATTACTATCACTCTATCACTATCACTATCACTATCACTCTATCACTATCACTCTATCACTCCATGACTCCATGACTCTATGACTCTATGACTCTAAGACTGTGACTGTGGACACTATTCCAATACTCCTGACGAAGGAGAGCTTGTTGCATTCAAAACAAATCGTTTCATGTTCATGAAACAGAAATCTCATGTTCAGTAACAATAGTCCATGTAAATGACAAGGAAATAAATGTGCAGAGATTAGCAATTTTGCAATGTGACTGTCTTGTTGGATTAATAAAATATCCCAGTCTCTGGCCAGGAGTGAAGTCATTAATTCATGCCATGTAGCACATAGACAACAAATTAGATTCTGCTATTTACTAATGGCTTATTGAAAAGATCACGATCACTTGCTTTCATTCTTTTAAAACCAGAAATGTCAGACATCACAGCTATAAATCCTCTCGTTATTAATGTGCACAATTGGAAAGATGAGACTTAAATTCTTTTTGGTATTACTTTTTTTTATAGGCCAGTGATACTCATGGCCGAATAATGTCTTTGATAAAGAAATAAATTACCAGAAAGTGGATGTAAATGACATAGAATGAACAATGTTGCTTGTAATAGTTCATAAGTAGCATTTATTCAATGAAATTCCACGTGCCACAGAGGCTGCAGAGGCCAAGTATTTGTATATTTTTAAAGTGGAGATTGACATATTCTTGATTAGTAAGGGCATCAAAGGTTACGGGGAGAAGGCAGGAAAATGGGGTTGAGAGGGAAAGATGGATCAGCCATGATGAAATGGTGGAGTAGAGTCAATGGGCCAAAAGGCCTAATTCTGCCTCTATGACTTCTGAACCTATAACTGATGTGGACTTGTTAAATTGCAAGATAACTTGTGGCTATGTTATCTTGCTGGCAGAATCAGTGACCATTCTGCCTATGGTGCTGTGAACACTCCACAAACCTTCGCCACTCACTGTAGAAACAAGGAACTGCGGATGCTGGTCAGAAGAAAGGTCCCGACCCGAAAGGTCACCTGTCCATGCTCTCCAGAGATGCTGCCTGACCCACTGAGGTACTCCAGCACTTTGTGTCTTTCCTTCTCCACTCACTTCTGTCACTGGCCACTGGTAGAATGGAGATCTGTACAACACAGGAACAGGTCCTTCAGCTAACAAATGTCCATTCCCAGCATGATGCCGTTAAGTTAACCTCCTCTGCGTGCACATGATCCATATCTCTCCATTCCCTGCATATCCATATGAGTCTCGATCCGGAATGTCGCCCTTCCATGTTCTTCAGAGATGCTGCCTGGCCCGCTGAGTTACTCCAACACTGTGCGTCCTTTTGTCTATTTAAAAGCTTTCTAAACACCACTGTCATACTGTATCTGCTTCCACCACCACCCCTGGCAGCATGTTGCAGGCACCCTCCACCCTCTGTATAAACTTTTCCCCTCTCACATTAAAGCTGTGCCCTCTTATCTTTGGCATTTCCACCTGGGAAAAAGGTTTGGACTTCCTACCAAATGTCCTCGACCTCCGATGTTCCCCCTACACTCCAAAAGACATTGTGCCAATTCCAACCACCCACTTACCAGGCCAAATACATCTCAATTCCCTACAAACTGGGTTGGAGTCATAGAGCATAGAACAGTACAGTGTAGGCACATGCCCTTCGGCCCACAATGTCTGCACCGACCATGATGCCAACTTAAACTGTGCATGGTTTATATCTCTCTATTCTCTGGTTTTTCATGTACCTGTGTAAATGCCTCTTCAACATTGCCACCAGCAACATTGCTTCTACCAGCTCCCATAGCAGTCTGGAAATGGTGTCAGTAGGTACGACACAGTGAGACTCTTGAGCTCCAGAATTCTCTGACCATTCTTCCCATCAACTACACACTAACCATCAACTACCTTTTACACTAATCCAATTTTTTTAATTTTCTCTTACCACATTCCCACCAATTTCCCCGGATTCTATCACTCACCTACACACGAGAGGCAAATTACAATGAGCAATTAATCTACCGACCCACACGTATTTGGGATGCGGGAGGTGACCGGAGCACCCAGAGGAAACCTACACGGCCACAGAGAGGACATACAAACTCCATGCAAAGAACGCCCGAGGTCGGGATTGAACCTGGCACTCTGGTGTGGTGGGACAGGGCCCGACCAGCTGCAACACTGTGCTGCCTTCTTTCTGTATCTTCAACTGTCGTCTTCTGCCTCCTCTTCAACTAATATTACACCAAAGACTGGGCTGAAACAGCCTTCTCATGCACAACATGTATTTACAGCTGTCTGTCTGTCTGTCTGTCTGTCTGTCTGTCTGTCTGTCTGTCTGTCTGTCTGTCTGTCTGTCTGTCTGTCTGTCTGTCTGTCTGTCTGTCTGTCTGTCTGTCTGTCTGTCTGTCTGTCTGTCTGTCTGTCTGTCTGTCTTTCTGTCTGTCTGTCTGTCTGTCTGTCTGTCTGTCTGTCTGTCTGTCTGCCTGCCTGCCTGCCTGCCTGCCTGCCTGTCTGTCTGTCTGTCTGTCTGTCTGTCTGTCTGTCTGTCTGTCTGTCTGTCTGTCTGTCTGTCTGTCTCTAAAATTCTCATCTTGTTTGTGTGTTTGTGGGCTTGTGAATATATTTGTTCTCGAAGTACAGCCAAAACAGTACACGATAGCGCAACAATTTTAGGCCCACCTTACTCACCATTGTACTGGGGTTCAGATGATTGTTATATTTTAACTTTTAAACTTAAAAAATCACTTTTTAAACTTTAATAAATTCCGTTTCACTTTCCCTGCCCGTCAGCCGCGCCTGCCTCCGTTTTCGGCGTCACAATGGGAGAAGGTCCGCACCTGCGCAGTTGGGAACTCGGAGGGGGGCGAGACCCGCCCGAGTGAAGGGAGTGGCGGCCAATGAGGGTGGGGGTGGTGAGGAGAGCTCTCCTGCTGCTGGCTGCAGGAGAGGTTTGCACGGAGGGTTGCCCGGCCCGCAGGAGAGATTTGGACCCAACGGGTCCATGCCCGTCTAGTAAACACATAAATCTAAAATTCTCCCACCTCGACTGAACAAATATCATTTTTACTCTGCAATTTTATTGTGCAATGTTATTCTTGACTTGAAGCTCTGTCTATCAGTTCTGTCAAGTGTATTTTTAAATCCATGTATCTATAAAACATACTTATTAAACCACTAACTATCTATAAATTAATTTTAAGACTCCTCATCCTTTGGTTTTACGACTTAATTAAATTTGCTAAAACTTCAGTGATTTGTTATTGAACACCTGCAAATATAATCTGTATTCATGAAATTTTATAATGCCATTTGTTTTTAAAGAATGGATTTCTTCTTAAATTCATTCGTGGGAGGTGGGTGTTGTCAGCAAGACTGGGATCTGTTTCCTTACCCTTTGTCCAGTTTCGTTTATTTTAGCGATACAGCGCGGAAACTGGCCCTTCGGCCCACTGGTAGACACAAAATGCTGGAGTAACTCAGCGGGACAGGCAGCATCTTTGGAGAGAAGGAATGGGTGATCTTTCGGGTCAAGACCCTTCTTCAGAATACTTCGGCCCACTGAGTCCACGCCGACCTGCGATCCCCGTACACTAGTACTATCCTACACACACACACTAGGGACAATTTACAATTTTACCAAAGCCAATTAACCTACAAATCTGTATATCTTTGGAGTGTGGGAGGAAACCGTATATGGATCATATGAATAGGCAGATGAGAGTGGGCTTTGCTTTATGCTTGGAACTGACATTATGGGCCAAAGGGTTTTTTCCTGTGCTGTACTGTGCTATGTTCTATGTTCTATATTCTATGTTCTGTGTCCTAACATAGAGCTCTGCTTATGACCACAGAGAGGAATAGATCGGGTAAGCACACAGATTTATTCACAAAATGCTGGAGTAACTCAGCAGGTCAGGCAGCATCTCGGGAGAGAAGGGTAAGCACACAGAATGTCTTGCCCAGAGCTTGGTATGAGCAGTTGTTTCCACACTGTATGCCTCTCTGACTCTATGATTGTAAGACTATTCTGTTCATTGTCTCTCTGCTTCTGAAATAATAACAGAATCACGTGGAAAGAATCCTCAGATTGAGCCACAGAGAGAAATCGTAAACATTTTAGATTGATGGATGATTTCTGATGGAATTGCATTGCCCTGAAAAAATTGCTCTCTTTTCATGTACTGTCTGACACTGTGAATATATTCGGATGTTTTTGTAAATGTCCATGTGGAGTGATTTGGGAAGTTTTGTATGAATAATATGTGACGTGGTGGAAGTATATTTATAGAACATGGAACACAGAGAGCATAGAACATAGAACAGTACTACACAAAACAGTCCCTTCGGCTCACAGTGGCCATGACGAACATGATGCCTGCTTAAACTAACCTCCTCTTCCTCCGCATGATCCATGTCCCTCCATTCCCTACATATCCAGTTCGTTGATTAGTTAGTATCCATCCATTGACAAGAGATGATGGTGCTGCTTTGACATTGTCCTACTTGGAGAGGGGAATGTTCCACCTGTGGTTACATAGGTGAACTTGTCTCTGGTCATTTGGATAGAAAGATGCAGCATGTAAACAGGCCCTTCAGCCCAATGACTCCATGCTGACCATCGATCACCCGTTTACACTATTTTTACACTTAATCTAACCCATCTTTATTCTCTCCGTCCCCTCCTAATTCTACCACTCGCCTACACATTAGAGGCAATTTATGGTGGCTAATTTAGGGCGGCATGGTGGCGCAGAAGTAGAGTCACTGCCTTAGAGCGCCAGAGACCCAGGTTCGATCCTGACTACAGGTGCTGTCTGTACAGAGTTTGCACATTCTCCCAGTGACCCCGTGGGTTTTCTCCAGGTGCTCGGTTTCCTCCCACACTCTAAAGATGTAGATTTATCGGCTTGATAAAATTGTAAATTGTCCCTTGTGTGTAGGATAGCGCTAGTGTACAGGGTGATTGCTTGTCGGCAAGGACTCGGTGGGCCAGAGCGCCTGTTTCTGCACTGCATCTCCAAATTCCAAATTCTAAAGACTGAAGATGTTGGGACTTTGAGAACAAAACAGACTTCTGGAGGAACTCAGCAGGTCAGGTATCCTCTGTGGATGGAATGGACAGATGACGTTTTGAGTCAGGACCCTTCTTTAAAAATGTTGACTACTGCTGAGCAGACATAAGGAAGGCTGGCACAGCGGCGCAGTTTGAGGTGCTGCACTAGACACCTGGGTTCGATCCTCACCTTGAACATTCTCCCTGTGACCACTTGGGTATCCTCCAACATCCCAAAGACGTGTGGGTCGGCAGATAAATTTGCCGCTATAAATTGCCTCTGATATCGATGAATGGTAGAATCTGGTGGGAATGGAGAGAATAAAATTGGGTTAGATTAATGTAAGAATAGTGTAAATGGGTGATCAATGGCAGGCATGGAATCAGTGGGCTGAAGGGCCTGGTTCCCTGCTGCATCTTTCTAGCTAAATCCCTCAAAGTCACCGTTAGGAACATTTACCTGCAGATCGGTTCCAATAGGTTGCTAACCTGCCAAAGCTCTTTGGATATTATCGAACCGTTTTGATATTGAAAGAGTTAAACTTTATTTCTCATGCAGAGAACAGTAGAATTTTCAATAACACCTTGCCTCCTGAATGATTAACATTTGATATAAATAAATCTATAACTCCATCTGCCATTTCACAAAAGCTTTTTAATTAAATCACAACATTGGATAGAAGTCCTTTATTCTCACGAGCTGCCTAGAGATATCAGAGATACTGATTGTTATTTTTGAAGCTGTTAAGCATGAGATATTAAGGCTGCAGTCTGATACAGTGCTAATTATACCAATTGATTGGATGTGAGTGAGGGTACACGGAACTTGGTTGGGGCCTTTGGCAGAAATCCTGCAATGGGGATCTTAACAACACTTTGATTTACCTGATGAGGAATCGTGACTGGGAGAGAAGTCTGAACACATCTGTTGTGGTGTGGCCTTGGAGAGCCTCAATTTTCAACGGATAAGTTGGATGATCCAACAAAATGACTGCTGCTTGCAGCTTATTCAGGCGACAATAGCTTCGTCACAGCTCCGACACAATTTATTTTAAGCATTAATCAGGCTGCTTCCAGTCAAAGAGAGATTTCGCAAAGAGCCTTTTTCTTTTTGAGATACAGCATGTGGACAGGTCCTACAGCCCACAGAGTCCACGCCTACCATTGATCACCCACACAGCTGATAGAGCCGCTGCCTCTCAGTGCCAGAGGCCGGGGTTTGATCCTGACCTCGGGTGCTGCCTGTGTAGAATTTGCACGTCCTCCCTGTGACCGCGTGGGTTTCCTCTGGGTCCTCCGGTTTCCTCCCATATAACCAAATAACCATATAACAACTACAGCACGGAAACAGGCCCGTTCGGCCCTACCAGTCCACGCCGACCACTCTCTCTGACCTAGTCTCATCTACCTGCACTCAGACCATAACCCTCTAATCTCCTCTTATCCATATACCTATCCAATTTACTCACATCGCAAAGGCTTGCGGGTTTGCATGTTAATTGGCTGCTGTAAATTACGCCTAGTTTGTAGGGAGTGGATGCGAAAGTGGAATAACATAGAACTAGTGTGAATGGGTGATCGATGGTCGGCGTGGACTTGATGGGCCGAAGAGCCAGTTTCCATTCTGTATCTCTATCTAAAACAGCCCCTTGGATTCTTATTAAATTTTTCCCCTCTCAGCTTAAACCCATGTCCTCTGGTTCTTGATTCCCCTACCCTGGGTAAAATACTCTAAAATACTGCACTTGCCCTATCAATTCCCTTCATGATTTTATGCACCTCTATAAGATCACCCCTCAGCCTCCTGCACTCCAAGGAATAAAGCCCTAGCCTCCCCAATGTCTCCCTATAGCTCATGTCCTGGAGTCCTGGCAAAATCCTTGTAAATCGCCTTTGCATGAGTACATGATTGTCAGGGCATAGAGTGGGACAGACCAAGTGCTAGTATGCGGGGTAGTTATCATTTGGGGTTTTGGTAGTTGGCTTGGTTGAGGGAAAATGACTCTTTGAGCTAATGAACCTCATTAATGCCAGCGTAGTGCCACAGCAGTAAAGTTGCTGCCTTACAGGGCCAGAGACCCGGGTTCAATCCTGACTATGGGTGCAGTCCGTACAGATTTGTACATTCTCCCCGTGGCAGCGAGGGTTTTCTCCTGGTGCTCTGGTTTCTTCCCACATCCCACAGACGTGTGGGTTTGTAGTTTAATTAGCCTCTGTAAATTGCCCCTGTTGTGTTTTGGATAGAACTGGTGCATGGGGTGATCGCCGGTCGATAGGGACTTGGTGGGCCGCACTGTATCTCTAAAACTAAAACCAAAACTAAAACTAATGTTACCCCTCAGCCTCCTTTGCTCCAGGGATAACCAGTCACAGCCTATTCAGACTCTCTCTGTCTCTGTCTCTGTAAGGTCCTTGCCATTTTCCCTTTTACAGATATCGGGCAAATTAGCCATCAATTACTAATGGTCCTGCCTCCTCTTTTTCTTGGATAGTGACGTTGCGTTTGCAATTTTCCCAACCTTTGTTCCACTCCAAACGCCAGGGAATGTTTGACGATGATAAGAAATGCATTAACTGTCTCTGCAAATCCAGAAGATTTGTACAACCTTGGCTCCACTAGTTTGCCAGGAAATTGAATATCAAAAAAAACTGCAGATGCTGAAAATATGAATTCAAAGCAAAAACATGCTGGAAAAACTCTCAACAGATGCCAAAAGACATGTGGGGTTGTAGGTTAATTGACCTCTGTAAATTGTCCCTAGTGGATGCGAAAGTGGATAAACTAGAACGAGTGTGAATGGGTGATCGATGGTTGGCGATGACGCGGTGGGCCGAAGGGCCTGTTTACCTGCTGTATCTTTCAAACAATCAATCAAATAATCAATCAATCAGTCAGGCAACATCTGTCGATATCAAAACAGTTTGGCAACTTTTCATAAGAATGCATTTTGCCCCCAGTGCTGCTAAGTGGCTATATTCTATTCCTGTTTTAGTTGCTAAAATATTTTCCCTCTAATGAGAATGATTGTTTTTAGTTTCTCTCTCCCGAGAGCCCTTTGATGTTTTTTCTCTCTCATCATTAAGATGTTTTTAGATCTTCTACTGTGAAGACTAATCCCAAATAATTATTTTCAATCTGCAATTTATTTGTATGTTTATTGTAAGGACTAATATTTAATTTAGCTACTCACTTCCTTTCATTCTAGACTAATAAAAGGTTATTTTAGACTTTAGACTTTAGAGATACAGCGTGGAAACTGGCCCTCCGAGTCCATGATGAATAGCGATCACTCCCTGTACACCAACCTACACACACGAGGGACAATTTTCCAACTTACCGAACACAATTAACCTACAAACCTGTTCATCTTTGGGGTGTGGGAGGAGACAGAGCACCCGGGGTAAATCCATGAGGTCACAGTGAGAAGGTACAAATTCCGTACAGACAGCAACCGTAGTCAGGATCAAACCAGGGTCTCCTGCGCTGTAAGGCAGCAACTCTATCGCCGCGTCACTGTGCCGCCCTAAATTTTCCTTTCCTTCCTGTCCCAAGCCTATGTTGGAAGGCGAATTGAAGGAGATCATTGTTGGTTACGACCAGCATCTTATCATGAAGACTAAATCGAACATTAACCTGAAAAAATAACAGGATCAACGGCTTTTTTGCTGTTTCACTAAAGAGGCTATTTGTTGGGGTTTAACAATTCTGAAAGACTTCAGGGTGGTGAATGGTGAGAGATTGCTTTCTGGTGTTGATGCAATGAGAGGGATATCAACAGAGGATTACCGGAAGAATGAAGGAACGACTTTGACAAAAAAAAAAATCCACAGAGAAGTTTATTAAACACGAGATTCTTTAATAACAACTGCCTATAGAGGAGGAAATGAGCACTTAATGTGGAGCTAGGTTTATTTTGAGAATTGAAGAATATAAAAAAGCAGCTGATAGAGGATTAGCTGAGATAGCTCTAAGTGAACAGTTCTATGCCATGCTTTGATTTCAACCTCCAATTCCATAACTGTAGACAAAGGGCTTTAAAAGACCTGATGGCAGAAGTCTTAAAGCGTTTTTTCGGGACAGAGTGGCGCAGCTAGTAGTGCTACTGCCTCCCAGCGCCAGAGACCCAGGTTCGATCCTGACCTCGGCTGATGCTCTCTGTGTGGAGTTTGCATGTTCTACCTATGACCATGTGGGTTTCCTCTGGGTGATCCGGTTTCCCCCCATATCCCAAAGACGTGCGGGTTTGTAGCTTAATTGGCCTCTACAATTTGCCAC
This sequence comes from Rhinoraja longicauda, assembly GCF_053455715.1. Classification (NCBI taxonomy): domain Eukaryota; kingdom Metazoa; phylum Chordata; class Chondrichthyes; order Rajiformes; family Arhynchobatidae; genus Rhinoraja; species Rhinoraja longicauda. The sequence continues at coordinate 23,279,999 of NC_135958.1, read as the reverse complement.
GAGTGTATAAGGAGTGGATGCGAAAGTGGGATAACATAGAACGTTTAACTTTTATGGCGGAGATTGACAGATTCTTGATTTGTAAAGGTGTCAGGGTTATGGGGAGAAGGCAGGAGAATTGGGTTGAGAGGGAAAGGTAGATCAGCCATGATTGAATGGCGGAATAGACTTGATGGGCCGAATGGCCTAATTCTGTTCCTAGATCTTTTGAACTTGTGTACTTATGAACCAGGGTGATCAATGGTCGGCATGAACTTGGCGGGCCGAAAGTCTGAAGAACGGTCTCAACCCGAAACGTCACCCATTTTTTCTCTCCAGAGATGCTGCCAGTCCCACTGAATTACTCCAGCATTTTGTGTCTACCTTCGATTTAAACCAGCGCCTGCAATTCTTTCCTACACATGGTCGGCCGGAAGGCCTGTTTCCATGCTATATCTCTAAACTAAACTATGCTAAATCCTGGAGGTCAAGGAAGACTCAGCTCTTGTTTAAAGATGGCTCTAGTCAGACTGACTAAAATCATGAAACCTCAGCAGTGTGTGTGAAACATCGCAGTTAGGGCTGCAAACCGATTACCAGTAATTTAATAATGAGATCTCTTTGCAGCGACTTTGATTTGTAAGTGTTGTTTTCTCAGTAAGGCTTGTCAAGTCTCAGAACAATTAAAATAAAAGTGATAATTCCTAAATCAGTAGAACTAATAATTTGAAACAATTTCCCATTAATGATGTGTTTGATCGCTGTTAGAGATTACAATGAATGATTACAAGTTGAAGCAAACACGTGGGGAACCAAGGATCTGCAGATGCTGGTTTCCAAAAAAGACACAATGTGCTTGAGTAACTCAGCGGGTCAGGCAGCACAATATGTTTATGTCATAGGAGCAGAATTAGGCCATTTGGCCCATCGAGTCTACTCTGCCATTCAATCATTCTTGATTAGTATGGGTGTCAGGGGTTATGGGGAGAAGGTAGGAGAATGGGGTGGAGAGGTTTAGATAGATCAGCCATGATTGAATGGTGGAGTAGACTTGATGGGCTGAATGGCCTAATTCTGCTCCTATAATTTATGAACCTATGAATCGTGACTGATCTATTTTTCTCTCTCAACCCCCTTCTCCTGCCTTCTCCCCATAACCCTTGACACCCATACTAATCAGGAATCTGACAATCTCCTCCTTAAAATGACCCAATGACTTAGCCTTCACAGCCATCTGTGGCATTGAATTCCACAGATTTACCACCCTTTGACTAAAGAAATTCCTCATCAACTCCATTTTAACAGTACGTCATATTACCTGAGGCTGTGCTCTCTGGTCCTAGACTCGCCCACGAGTGGAAACATCCTCCCCACAGTCACCCAATCCAGGCCTTTCGTTATCCAGTAAGTTTCAATGAGGTCCCCCCCTTCTCTGGAGAACATGGATAGGTGATCTGTTCAGGTCGGGATCTTTCTTGGGGGGGATGGTGGGGAGGGGGGGTGCAAGAATGCCAGAAGTGAGGAGGGGCAGCAAGAATCCTGGCAAGTGATGGGTGGATACAGATGAGGGGGCTGTTTAGGCAGAAGTTTGGACAAAGGCTGGAGATGAAAGGCCAGAATGTACAAGACAAAAGGATTGAAGAGTTTCAAATTGTGTAGCTAAAGGAAGGAATGAAGATGGAAGTAGAGGGGACGGGCAGAGGCAGAATGGATATGAGTCCAGGTGGGGCACAGGAAAGGGAGGAAAGGGGGTGGGGGGGATGATACAGTGCGTATGCAAGGAACTGCAGTTGCTGGGTTACAAAAAAAAGACACAAAGTGCTGGAGTAATTCAATAGGTCAGGCAACATTTCTGGAGAACCTGGATAAATGACGTTTAAATTATTCCTAAAATCATCTCTTCCTCTTTGGAGATGCATGTCTATATGCTGAGCCTCAATATATTCATGAAGATATTAGAGCTGTGAAGAAGTCTCCTGCAGTGCTTATGTCAGATGTGCCCTTTGAGACATTCTGAGCCACTGAACGAGATTCAGTTCTGTTTCCCCCTCATGAGGACTGCACAAAATAGATGTGGCTTCAGACAAGAGCTGTGGAATGTTGTTAATCTCTTGGGAAACCATTGAACCTCCCCCCTTGCATTGATTTTTCTGAAGCTTTCTATCTTGCGCTTGCTGTCATGTTTATAAAGCAGTCAAAACCTGCTGGAGCAATCATTCATTTCCAGAACGTGTAGAAAAGGACTATAGCTGCTGGTTTCAATCGAAGGTAGACACTGCTGGAGTAACTCAGCGGGACAGGCAGCATCTCTGGAGAGAAGGAATGGGTGACGTTTCGGGTCGACACCCTTCTTCAGACTGATTTCCAGAATATGTCACACAGCACGGAAACAGGCCTTTAGGCCCAACTCAACCATGCCGATAAAAAATGCCCCATCTACACGGGTCCACTGGCCCGCATCAGGCCCATATGCCTTTAAACCTTTCCTATCACTGTACTTGTCCAAAAAAGACACAAGGTGCTGAAGTAACTCAACGGGTTAGGCAGTATCCCTGGAGAACATGGATATGTCATGTTTTAGACTGGGAAATGTCAAATATCCATGTTCTCCAGAGACACTGCCTGACCCGCTGAGTTACTCATGTATGTCTCTTTTTTTGTAAACTTGCATCTACAGCGCCCTGTGAATACATGTACCTGTACAAATGTCTTTTAAATGCTGTTATTGTACCTGCCACAACTACCTCCTCTGGCAACTCATCCATGCACCCACCACACCAATGTTGCCCCTCAGGTTTCTATTAAATCTTTCCCCCCCAAAGGATTAAATTTATACCGTCTGGTTCTTGATTCCCCTACCCTGGGAAAAAGATCCTGTGCATTTACCCTATCTATTCATCCTTCAGCGCTCTTAGAAATAAATCTTAGCCTGCCCAACCTCTCCCTGTAGCTCACGCTCTCGAGTCCTGGCAATCCCCTTAAGCAGTGCCTTAACGTACCTTTTAAGGTCCTCGTGAATCTGCCCTGCATTCTTTCCAGCTTAATGACATCCTTCCTATATTTCGCTTGGGCAGCTTGCAGCCCAGCGGTATGAACATTGACCTCTAACTTTAGATAGTTCCTCTGTCCCTCTCTTCCCCTCCCCCTTCCCAGTTCTCCCTCTATCTTCCTGTCTCCACCTACATCCTTCATTTGTCCCGCCCCCCTGACATCAGTCTGAAGAAGGGTCTCGACCCGAAACGTCTCCCATTCCTTCTCTCCTGAGATGCTGCCTGACCTGCTGAGTTACTCCAGCATTTTGTGAATAAATATCTTCGATTTGTACCAGCATCTGCAGTTATTTTCTTACACTTTCCTTCCTATGGAATGTACGTTTCTCTTTCAACTGAGTACCTCACGAGTGTTTCCAGCATTTTGTGTTATTCTTTATTTCATATTTTCAGTATCTGCAGTTATTTTTTGATTTGTCAGATTGCGTTCCTGACTTTGCATTCTGTATTTACCATCTGAAATAACATTCAAAATCCCCAAATTGTAACATCAAGATTGCTGAGCATAGAACATAGAAAAGTAAGAGCACAAGAACAGGCCCTTCAGCCCACAATGTCTGTCTGTGCCAAACATGATGCCAAAATAAACGTATCTCACCTGCCTACACATGATCCATATCGCTCCATTTCAATAGACGATAGACAATAGGTGCAGGCGTAGGCCATTCGGCCCTTCGAGCCAGCACCGCCATTCACCGTGATCATGGTTGATCATCCACAATCAATACCCCATTCCTGCTTTCTTCCCGTATCCCTTGACCCCGTTATCATTAAGAGCTCTATCTAACTCTCTCTTGAAAGCATCCAAAGAATTGGCCTCCACTGCCTTCTGAGGCAGAGAGTTCCACAGCTTCACAACACTCTGAGTGAAAAAGGTTTACCTCATCTCCGTTCTAAATGGCCTACCCCTTCTTCTTAAACTGTGGCCCCTGGTTGGGGACTCTCCCAACATCGGAACATGTTTCCTGCCTCTAGCGTGTCCAATCCCTTAAAAATCTTATATGTTTCAATAAGATCCCCTCTCATCGTGCATATTTGTTTAGTGTAGTTTATTATTGTCACGAGGACGTCATAACAGGTTGGAGAATAATGCTAAAATATGCAACTGGGAGAAAGTTTTAACTGCATTTTAACCCTCATGGAAATATGTGATAACAAGCCAGCAGATCACATGTTATTGCTCCTAACTTTTAGCATTTTCATTGATCTCAGATTGGCTGCTCATTTTACTTTTTTCCAACACTTCAAAATGCGTTTCATGGGCTTTGTTGAGCTTTGGGATTTGCTGCATTTGTGAAAGTCCGGGTAGAATATGTAAATCTTTCTTTCGGTAACTTTTTTTTGATCGGTATTCTGGGAATATTTAGATTGTGCACATCTGACTAAAACATACCCATGCCAATTCCATAGAACGTTTTGCCAGGGTTAGTTAACATTAAAAAGTCAAACTAAAATCTTACACGCTGCCCCTTCCAATTTTATTTATTTGTTCATTTAAATATCTTTTGAACATAATAAAACAAACATTTTGATGAAGTTTTTAATGCATATTTGAGGATAATTAAGTATTTTATTCACATAAACACTTCAGATTGACGAGAGGGACTGGTTGATTTTTTTTAACTGTGAGTCATTTGATCTGGAAAGCACGAAAGAAGAAAACAATATTTCATTTCATTTGCGCCTACAATCTCCCAAGAGTGTTTACAGTTTTTCTTTGGAAGAATTGTAAATCGAGCAAACAATTGGCACATTAAATGGCAACCATTTTTACAGTCATAGTATTAGGAGGGCAAAATAGTTGTGAAGAAGTGTAGAAACAAGGAACTGTAGATGCTGGTTTACCAAAGAAGACATATGGTGCTGTAGTAACTCAACGGGTTAAGTAGCATCTCCGGAGAACATGACATTTCCCGCTCTGAAACGTCGCTCAGACTATCCATGTTCTCCAGAGATGCTGCCTGACCTGTTGAGTTGCTCCAGCACTTTGTGTCTTTTTGGACAGGTACATTGATAGTAACTGGTCAGGGACCCTGCTTCAGGCTGAACGAGGTAGGATTCCAGTTCAGAGTGGGGGGTTTGAACAGTGTTACTGCCATTCCACATATTGGCGTGCATGATCAATTGGTCTTTATGTTCAGGGAATGGAATTGAGTATGGAAGTTGTGCCTCACGGTGCCAGAAACCCAGGTTTGATCCTGACCTCCGGTGCTGTCTTTGTGTAGTTTGCATGTTCTCCCTGTGACCGCGCGGGTTTCCTCCAGGTGCTCCATCACAAAGACGTGAGGGTTTTTAGCTTAACTGGCCTCTGTACATTGGCCCTAATGCGTAGAGAATGCACAAGTAAGTTGGAAAACATAGAACAAGTGTAAACAGGTGATCGATGGTTGGCGTGCACTCAATGGGCCGAACGGCCTGGTTCCTTGCTGTATCTCTAACGTTGGGATGCTTTGTTCCAGTTGTAAAATACATTGGTACATAGGAAGCTGAGGGGTGACTATGTAAAATGATGAGGGGCATATATAAAATCAATGGTCATAGTCTTCTTTCTAGGGCAGGAGAGTTCTAAAAATAAAGGACATAATCTTACGGGTGAGACGGGAAAAGATTTACAGCAAACCTGCGGCAACTACTGCACATAGAGGGTGGTGGGTCGGTGGAACGAGTTGCCAGAGGAAGTGATAGAGACATGTAAAACAACATTTAAAATACATTTAGAAGGTATTTATTCACAAAATGCTGGAGTAACTCAGCAGGTCAGGCAGCATCTCAGGAGAGAAGGAATGGGTGACGTTTCGGGTCGAGACCCTTCTTTAGACTGATGTCAGGGGGGCGGGACAAAGGAAGGATATAGGTGGAGACACAAAGTTAGAAGGAGACCTGGGAAGGGGGAGGGGGGGGGGGGGGAGAGAGGGACAGAGGAACTATCTAAAGTTGGAGAAGTCAATGTTCATACCGCTGAGCTGCAAGCTGCCCAAGCGAAATATGAGGTGCTGTTCCTCCAATTTCCGGTGGGCCTCACTATGGCACTGGAGGAGGCCCATGACAGAAAGGTCAGACTGGGAGTGGGAGGGGTAGTTGAAGTGCTCAGCCACCGAGAGATCAGGTTGGTTAAGGTGGACTGAGCGAAGGTGTTGAGCGAAACGATCGCCGAGCCTGCGTTTGGTTTCGCCAATGTAAGGAAGTTGACATCTAGAGCAGCGGATACAATAGATGAAGTTGGAGGAGGTGCAGGTGAACCTTTGCCTCACCTGGAAAGACTCTTAGAAAGGTGTATGGATATTTTTTCTCATAAAATTAACGAAATTCGAATTGGTTAATTGGTACCTTAATTGGTACATCTAACAATAAACTGACCTTGAAACATACAGAATTAAAAAAATATACAAAACAAAAACTGTTTTTAAATTCTTCATACATTCTCAGTGTCACATATTCAACAGTGTTATATTCAATTGGTACATGGTGAGAAAAGCTTTGGAAGGAAAAAGCTTTAGATGGTCTGTTTCAGGTAAATGGAACTAGGCCCCTTGGTCGGCATGGAAGATTTGGTCGACCGGCCTGTTGCCATGTTGTTTAGCTCTATGACCTTACGACTATTTAATACTCGTTTAACTGTGCACGTATTTAATTTATGTGGAAACAGGCTCTTCGGCCCACCAAGTCCATGCTAACCATTGATCAAAATGTTTTGATTGATTGAGTCTGACATAGGGTTCCGACCTGAAATGTCACCTATCCATTTTCTACAGAGATACTGCATGACCCATTGAATTATTCCAGTCTATTGGACCATTGATCGCTCATTAACACAAGTTCTGTATTATCCCACTTTCTCATCCACTCCCTACACATGAGGGGCAATTAACCTACAAACCCTCACGTCACAAACCCTCAGCCACAGTTTAAGAATAAGGGGTAGGCCATTTAGAACGGAGATGAGGAAGAACTTTTTCAGTCAGAGAGTGGTGAAGGTGTGGAATTCTCTGCCTCAGAAGGCAGTGGAGGCCAGTTCGTTGGATGCTTTCAAGAGAGAGCTGGATAGAGCTCTTAAGGATAGCGGAGTGAGGGGGTATGGGGAGAAGGCAGGAACGGGGTACTGATTGAGAGTGATCAGCCATGATCGCATTGAATGGCGGTGCTGGCTCGAAGGGCCGAATGGCCTCCTCCTGCATCTATTGTCTATTGTCTATTGTCTATTGTCTATTGTCTTTACTCTCTCACACACGCCCTTCAACAACTCTCCTTTAATTCCTTTACCACTTGACTCAACCGAAGGGTAATAAAGAGTGGATAATTATCCACCACCAGCTTATCTTTTTTGAAGTGAGTGAGGCACCCATCAGAAAGAAAATACAACCTGTCCTGGCTCACCCATATTGATGCAATGGCCAATAAAGCACACCAATGCCTCTACATCTTGAGAATGCTCCGGAATGCTAGAATGCTTAGGAGGTTCGGAAAGACCCCAACTACTCTCATCTACTTCTACAAATGCGCCATAGAAAGCATTTTAGCGGGAGGCATAACAGCATAGTTTGGGAACAGCTCCATCCAAGACCGCAAGAAATGACAGATCGCTGCACAAACCAAACTCCATTCCATTGACACCATTTACATCTCATGCTGCCTCAGCAAGGCCAGCAGCATAATCAAGAGAGAGTCTCACCCTGGTTGGTCACTCTCTCCTTTCCCCGCTCCCATCTGGCAAAAGGTTGAGAAGTGTAAAAATGCATACCTCCAGATTCAGGGATAGTTTCTTCCCAGCTGTTATAAGGCAACTGGACCATCCTACGAACAACTACTATCTGCCTTATTGGAGACCCTCGGATTATCTTTAATCAGACTTTCTTGCACTAAATGTTCTTCACGTTATTAGAAACATAGAAAATAGGTGCAGGAGGGGGCCATCCGGCCCTTCGAGCCAGCACCGCCATTCATTGGGGTCGTGGCTGATCATTCACAATCAGTAACCCGTGACTGCCTTCTCCCCATATCCCTTGATTCCACTAGCCCCTAGAGCTCTATCTGACTCTCTCTTAAATCCATCCAGTGATTTGGCCACCACTGCCCTCTGTGGCAGAGAATTCCACAAATTCACAACTCACTGGGTGAAAAAGTTCCTTCTCACCTCAGTTTTAAATGGCCTCCCTTTTATTCTAAGGCAGTGGCCCCTGGTTCTGGACTCCCCCAACATTGGGAACATTTTTCCTGCATCTAGCTAGTCCAGTCCTTTTATAATTTTATATGTCTCGATAAGATCCCCTCTCATCCTTCTAAACTCCAGTGAATGAGAGTTCAGTTATTCCCTACCATGTATCTGTACACTGTGGATGGCTCGATTGTAATCATGTATTGTCATTCTGCTGACTGACTAGCACGCAACAAAAGCTTTTCACTGTACCTCGGTGCACATGACAATAAACTAAACTAAACTTACACTAAACATGCAATCTTCACACAGGCAGCACCAGAGGTCAGGATCGAACCCAGGTCCCAGGAGCCAAGAAGCAGCAATGCTGACAGTATATAATGTGTGAAAGACAGTGGGAGTCGTGCATTTTCCCCACAAATAAAGTACATTTCTCCAAGTTTAGCAACTTGTTTTGAAGTGCGCCCAACACACCAAAAGATGAGTGAAATCCAGTTTCAAGCAGCTGTTTCGCAAACTAGAAAAGCAAAAATCTCGTGAAAGACAATTTTCCTTTTAGTGCTCTGCTGCATTTGCTCATTTGGGGGAGCTTAACGTCAGACAAAAATTCCCAAGGAAATTAAAATCCCAGTGAAAGCAAGAAGGTGGATTTCCCATCTGTCATGATGCATGAAAAATGACTCTATTCTGAGTTTAAACCAATTTTTAAGACTAATGCATCATTGCATCAGATGTGTGTGAGCAAATTTCTTGACCAACGACACAAATATCTTACCTTTAGATTATTTGCTCTGATTGGTGTGTAATGCCTGCCGATTTGATCTTCAAATTGACTCTTTTCCAAAGTAAATCAAATAAATGGGATACATTCTCCCTTGAAGAGGTTGTTAAAAACAATTCAGTTGATTAGGTTTCAATAATAGACAATGTTATGGTGTTGTAACTTTCCTACCAACACAATTTATTTGGAAATAATAGTCGCAGGATCATAGACATGTCTGAAATCATGAGGGAAATCGATAAGGTGAATGGAAACATAGAAACATAGAAAATATGTGCAGGAGTAGGCCATTCGGCCATTCAATATGATCATGGCTGATTATCCAGAATCAGTACCCCGTTCCTGCTTTCTCCCCATATCCCTTGATTCCGTTAGCCCTAAGAGCTAAATCCAACTCTCTCTTGAATACATCCAGTGTATTGGCCTCCTCCACTGCATTCTGTGGCAGAGAATTCCACAAATACACAAATCTCTGGGTGAAAATGTTTTTTCGCACATGCGCAGTCTTTTATCCAGGGTTGGGGAAGCAAGAATGAGAGGTTTCATGTGAGGGAGGCAATACTTAATAGGAACCTGAGGGGAAACGTTTTCACACAGATGGTGGTGGATGTATGGAATGAACTGCCAGAGGAGATAGTTGAGGCAGGTATTATAACAACATTAAAAGACACTTGGGCAGGTGCATAGGTGGGAAAGATTTAGTGGGATATGGGCCAAATGCCGGCAGGTGAGACTAGTGTAGATGGGGCGTCTTGGTCGGAAAGCTGGGTTTAAGGGCCTGTTTCTGTGCTGTATGACTCTATAACTCTATGACTGTCTTGATCAGCCACAAAGTGCTGGGAACAAGAAATACACAGAACTGCAGATGTTGGTTTACAAAGAAAGACACAAAGTCTGCATTGAGACAAGGGTACGTTTCTCAACTCCTGCGCTCTGTTATCTATGTTCTTACTCTCTAACTGGTCCTATGTGCTCACAGAGCAGATAATCTTGTTGCAACTCATTTCCACGGTCTCCTCAATCCAGCGTGCCATGGCCTGCAGGGCGGAAGCTCGGAAGCTGCTGAGCTCGGCCCTGCAGGAGGAGGGAGCGTCTGGCGACGACGGACGTGAGAAGTGGGCTAGTAGGAGAGGAACTAGTCTATTGCCTCCAGCACCTTCATGATCAGCTGCAAGAGGCACTCTGGGACACAAATGTGGCCGGGCGAGGAGAGGGACGTCGGTTGGCGGGGCGAGCCAGTCGAGGGTGACGGAGGAGGCCCTGCAGCAGCCTGGGGCTTACCTGGATCATCAGCCGCTCCAGTACATCCATCATGTGGTCCAGACTTTGGACTTTTTGTAAACGGTGCCATTATATGGCAGTGCACACGTGACAATAAGGAACCATTGAACCATTGATCAGAGAGATCTCACTTCCCCACCCTCTCTGAGTTTAATTCACGTCCTTTGCTTCCTTTTCAGCTGTGACAAAGGGTCTCCAACCTGAAACATTAACTCTGCTTCTCTTTCCTTACTCCCTTTCATCCCTTACTCTTTGTACGGTTCTCTTTTTTCTGGAGAGGGCATTTTAACATAGTGTTTTATTAGTCGCAATAGCATTGGGAGACAAATGTTCCAATCTGTTTATCGAAATTGCGAGATTACCTGCAAGTAATTTTATAAACCTGGTGTTATATAGTTAATAAGAGTCATGTGTGGCAACAAATCAATAGAGTTCTTATTAAAACAAAAACCTCCTGGAGTTTAATTCAGATAAGTGCGAGGTGTTGCATTTTATGAAGTTAAACCAGGGCAAGACCTTTACTGTGAATTATAGGGCTGTGCAGAGTTTTGTAGAGCAAAAGGATCTAGGAGTACAGTTCCCTGAAAGTAGCGTCGCAGATAGATAAGGTGGTAAAGAGGGCTTTTGTCATGTTGGTTTTCATCAGACAAGGAATTGAATGTAAAAGTTGGGATATTATGTTACAGTTGTACAAGATAATGGTTCGACCCCATTTGGAGTAGTATAGAGATAGAGCATGATAAGTGGCCCTTCAGCCCACAGAGTCTGCGGCCACCAACGATCACCTGTATACTTGTTCTATTCTACAAACGAAGGACAATTTACAGAGACCCATTAATCTACAAACATGCACATTTTTGGAATGTCGAAAACCGGAGCACCTAGAGAAAACCCAGTCACAAGGGTAAGGTACAAACTCCATGCAGACAGCACCTGCAGTCAGGAGTGAACCCGGATCTCTGCCTCTATGGGGTAGCACTTGCTCCGCTGTGCTGCCCCATTTTGGTTTGCGTTCAGTTTTTGTCACCCTGATGTTGTTAAACTGGAAAGAGTGCAGAGTAGAATTACAAGGATCATGCCAGGACCCGAGGACCTGAGCTATCTTGGAGCTAAATGTATGTATGTACCACCTCCCAGGCCTAGAAGGAAGGAGACTCAAAGAATGTATGGTTGCAGGAGACCTGATAAAAAGTACAGGTCCACCACCGATTTTTCGGTGCCCTTAGATCCAGAGCCTTGCTGGATTGTCTACTTTGCCGGACCGACAGAGGTCACGGCCTCCATGAGGAGCCCAGCGGTATCGGAACGAGGGGGTCCGCCTAGACTGCCGGGGAGAGGGGACCGAGATACCGGCACGCTAAGTCAGCCTTGGAAGTCGCTTATGAGAACAGATCTGTCAGCTCCGGCCGGGCCGGAATTCCAGAACCTTCTCACATCAGCAGTTTCCCAGCTGCAGGGGGAGAAATTCTGCCAGACGATCGGCCGCTGAAGTGCTGATGAGGTCTCACTTGGCACGACATTTTGGGGGGTCTTAGGCAATAGACAATAGACAATAGACAATAGGTGCGGCCATTCGGCCCTTCGAGACAGCACCGTCTTCTGGGGGGAGGGGCGATTCCAAGTGTGCTCTTGTAATTGTGGCCAGGTTAAAGGAGGTGCTGGACCACCAGTTGCTTGAAGCCGGCGGTGGACCTGTGTATAGTTGGTCTTGGCCTCCTGCAACCAACACCAGCATATTGGGAGGGTTTGTGCTTTTGGTCCAACATCTTGTATCAAGGGGTTTGATGAATGGAAAACTTCTGCCGACAAGCCTACAATATATGGGGATGGATGGACCTACATTGAAAGATTCAATGCTACTTTATTATCACATGTGCCCAGCTACAGTGAAATTCTATATTTTTGCATACAATACACAAAGTAAACAAAGAGTAGCCACATATCTGGCACTGACAAAGTTACAAAGTACTAATTACAGCCCCAAGGGTCCTGCTTTGTTCTCGGCAGCTCCTCTCCCACTGTTGGGTTCCTCCATGTTCTCAGCGGCCCGACTGTCTCTCCGTGGCCTGTCCTCGGCTAGACCTCCTCTCCCCCTCATACAGCCATCCCTCTGCTCTCCTCTCCTCTCCGATCCGATCCTACAGCCCTCGTTCCCCCGCCTCCCGCAACTGACCTTGAAGGCACAGATGGTTAGACCCCGGGGCCTCTTCCTCCCGGCCCTTTGTCTCGGGTCCACTGGTGTCCCCTACTCTCTCCTCCTGGTCTTGGAGGGGGTGAGTGGGTGACGAGCGCCGGACCTGCTCCGGGCAGCTTCTGCGGCTGGCTGCCTTTCGGTACAGCTACAGGCAGTGTGGGGACTGGCAACTGCAATGTGGCTTGTCTTCCTCCACTCCAAAGTAATACGCTCAAAATATTCATCCTGGCAATGGTTGAGCACGAGTCTGATTCATCATGTTTGATGTGAGAAGTTACCTGCTGAGACCCATTAACACTCTTGACCCACAATGTAATGAAGATTATTTTTGATGTGGAAAACCTTGACAAGATTCACTTGCATCTCTTCCAAATTAGTGTATGGCAGCTGATGTTCCTGGTGTGGTCTGCTCTACAATGGAGAAAGCAGTTGCAAAGCGAGTGAGCGCGCCTCTTCAGATTTAGACTTTCAACTTTAGAGATATAGCCCTTCGGCCCACCGAGTCCATACAGACCAGCGAGGGAGAAGAGGGCAAGGAGAGTTAGAAGGATAAGGAAAAGAGGTGGAGGGAAGGGGGGAAAAGAGGGAAGAGAAGAAGGGGAAGACGAGGGAAGGGGAGGGCAGCGGTAGAGTTGCTGCTTTACAGCGAATGCAGCGCCGGAGACTCAGGTTCGATCCTGACTACGGGTGCTGCACTGTAAGGAGTTTGTACGTTCTCCCCGTGACCTGCGTGGGTTTACTCCGAGATCTTCGGTTTCCTCCCACACTCCAAAGACGTACAGGTATGTAGGTTAATTGGCTGGGTAAAATGTAAAAAATTGTCCCTAGTGGGTGTAGGATAGTGTTAATGTACGGGGATCACTGGGCGGCACGGACTTGGAGGGCCGAAAAGGCCTGTTTCCGGCTGTATATATATGATGATGATGATGATGATGAGGACAGGGGAGGAGGAGGAGGAGGAGGAGGGGAGGGGGAGGAGGAGGAGGAGGGAGAGGAGGAGGAGGAGGAGGAGGAGGAGGAGGAGGAGGAGGAGGAGGAGGAGGAGGAGGAGGAGGAGGAGGAGGAGGAGAAGGGGGAGGGGGAGGGGGAGGGGGAGGAGGGAGGGGAGGAGGAGGAGAAGGAGGAGGAGGAGGAGGAGGAGGAGGGGGAGGAGGGAGAAGAGGAGGAGGAGGGAGCAGAGGAGGAGGAGAAGGAGGAGGGGGAGGGGGAGGGGGAGGAGGGAGAAGAGGAGGAGGGGGAGGAGGGAGAAGAGGAGGAGGGGGAGGAAGAGAAGAGGGAGAAAAGGAGGAGGGAGAAGAGGAGGAGGAGGGAGGAGGAGGAGGAGGGAGGAGAAGGAGGGGGAGGATGAGGGGAGGAGGAGGGGGAGGAGGAGGTGGAGGAGGAGGAGTAGGAGGAGGAGGTGGAGGAGGGGGAGGAGAAGTAGGAGGAGGAGGAGGAGGAGGGAGGAGGAGAAGGAGGGGGAGGGGAGGAGGAGGAGGAGGAGGGGGAGGAGGAGGGAGAGAAGATGGAGAAAAGGAGGAGGGAGAAGAGGAGGAGGAGGGAGGAGGAGGAGAAGGAGGAGGAGGAGGAGGAGGATGGAGGAGGAGAAGGAGGGGGAGGAGGAGGGGGAGGAGGAGGAGGAGGAGGAGGGGGAGGAGGAGGAGGAGGAGGAGGTGGAGGAGTAGGTGGAGGAGGAGGGAGGAGGAGGGGGAGGAGGAGGAGGGGAGGAGGAGGGAGAGAAGAGGGAGAAAAGGAGGAGGAAGAGGAGGAGGAGGAGGAGGAGGAGGAGGAGGGAGGAGGAGGAGGAGGAGAAGGAGGAGGAGGAGGAGGAGGGAGGAGGAGAAGGAGGGGGAGGAGGAGGGGGAGGAGGAGGAGGAGGAGGAGGAGGAGGGGGAGGAGGAGGAGGATGAGGAGGTGGAGGAGGGGGAGGAGGAAGAGGAGGAGGAGGAGGAGGAGGAGGAGGAGGAGGGGGAGGGGGAGGAGGAGGAGGAGGGGGAGGGGGAGGAGGAAGGGGAGGAGGAGGAGGAGGAGGAGGAGGAGGAGGAGGAGGAGGAGGAGGAGGAGGAGGAGGAGGAGGAGGAGGAGGAGGAGGAGGAGGAGGAGGAGGAGGAGGAGGGAGGAGGGGGAGGAGGGGTAGGGGAAGACGAATGAGGGAGGAGAAGAAGGAGAAGAAGGATGAGGAGAAGAAGAAGCAGAGGGGAGAGGGAATAAGGGGGGAGGGAGAGGGATGGGGAGGAGGAGGGGAGGAAGAGGGGAGGGGAGGAGGGAGGGGGAAGGAGGGAGGGGGAGGAGGGAGGGGGAGGGAGGGGGAGGGGAGGGGAGGAGGAGGAGAGGAAGAGGGGAGGAGGGAGGGGGTAGGAGGGAGGGGGAGGGAGGGGGAGGGGAGGGGAGGAGGAGGGGGAGGAGGAGGGTGAAGGTGAAGAAGAAGCAGAGGGAGAAGACGAGGGAGTAAAAGATTTTTTAATAAGGAGAAGGAGAGGGAGAAGGAAGTCTCCGATGATCAATGACATCCTCTAAAGGCTTTGGGTGTGTTGGGAGTGGTCGTCATTGAGAGGAACGTTCGAGTTTATTGTGCTTGTGTAAGTCCTGGATTTCCATTTGGTTTTAGCATGGACGTTCCCCGTCTATCCCCAGCGGAGCAGTAGGGGTGGGTGTCGAGGGGTGTAGGGTGATGCAGGGTGCAGGAGATGCCTGGTACTCTCGCTTTTGTGATCAATAGTTAATGGGAATTTTTATTGTCACATGTGCAAAGTGCGAGCAAACAGTGAGATTCTCTCTCTTACAAACAGTCCAGCAGAGTATTGCTGGCCACGGGCCAGTCCTGTGAACTAGATGCCCCTTGCTTCCCCTGTGGGTTGAGAACACTTGTACCAGTTTGCCTCCATCCCAGCTGATCACAGCAGGGACTTTCTCTCAGTTAATTATGTTTGTTTTGCGACGTTGAAAACTCCTGCTTTGCTATGTGTTTGCAGCAACGTGCATTAATCGACTGTATTTAAACAAATTAAACTCAGCTCCAGAATAACGATGCTTCCAATTTCTTTAATTATTAATACGGCATCTTGTCTCCGGGTTGTGCAAAATCAAAAATGATTTGGTTGTGCTTTCACACAGGTGATCTTTCTACTACAAAATCGATTCAATTGTAAATGATGTTCCCACTGTCTACACAACATTACTTAATAGAGATGGCATATTATGAGGAAGATATTGGCTCCAGAGAAAATCTATGCAAGCACTCACTTGCTCCACAACTAATGACTCACCTTTTTTTCCCAACTATCACAAAAAGCATTAGAAAGTTGGGTTAAAAAATCGCCCTTACTTAATTTATTTTGTAATTTGGAGATTCGCTTTCCTCTCTGCTAATGAGGAGCTAACAAAGAGCAATTCGCTCCGAATTTGTCATGTAGGCAATTAGTGAGCTGAGCCCAAACAACAAACACAACCACAGTGCAATTAATTAGTCAGCGATTAGACTGAAGGATTAGGCAATGATTAGCAAAACAAAGAGCAAAGTTGCAAAAGATAGGGGGGTAAAAATGAAAGGCAGAGGAGAGTATCACGGAAATTGGAAATAAATGAGGCGAACAATAGGGAAATAAAGAACTGCAGATGCTGGTTGATACACAAAAGGATACAAAGTGCTGGAGTAACTCAGTCAGGATTGAACCTGGGTCTCTGGTGCTGTAAGGCCGCAACTCTACCACTGCACCACTGTGCCGCCCCTAAAAGGTATGTGGATGTTTTGTGCTGTGCAGTAAATTCCACACATATATTACAGAAGTCCAAGTAAATTTAACTTTTCATTGTTCTCTTGGATTCTGGTTATACACAAAATGTTAATGTAACTCAGCGGGTCAGGCAGCATCTCTGGAGAACATGGATAGGTGGTGTTTCAGGTCGAGACCCTTCTTCAGTCTGAGTTTTTAGGTAAATTGGCCTCTGCTAAGTTGTCCTTAGTGTGTAGGGAGGGGATGCACGAGTGGGATAACATAGAACTTGGATGAATGTGTGATCAATGGTCAGCGTGGACTCGATGAGCTGAAGGGTCTGTTTTCTTGCTGTACTTTAAACTAAACTAACCAGAGTGCAAGGGGAAGATATAGAGAGCAGAGTCATTGGGTATTTTTTTACGCCAGAGATTGACAGGTTCTTGATTAGTAAGTGTGTTAAAGGGTACGGGGGAATGGCAAGAGAATGCGCTTGAGAGGGAAAAATAGTGTACGGTGTTGATTGCTGATCGGCACGGACTCGGTGGGCCGAAGGGCCTGTTGCCGCGCTGTAGCTCTCTACAGTCTAAAAACCTTGTGGCAAAGACTGTCCTTCCAGGTTGTTGCGTGATTCAGACTCCAGCCACTTACTCCTGGATCTCTCGCATCTGTTGTAGAGTCTGCATCTAAACCACTGCCTAATCAGATTGCAGCATGCTCCTGAAGCACAGAGCTCAGGGGGTCACTGTTCTCAAGATGTGTGGAGATGATTGACCGACTTATTGAAGACAAAGTCCAGCAATCTTATCAAAACCCTTGTCTGATTGATTGCTCTTCGCTAAACAAAAGAATAACCTTTCCATTAGCCTGGGTCGCGAAAGTTCAAATCTTCCCATTAGCTCAGTCATGTGGCGAACACAGTTACCTGTCTTAAAAGCCCAGAACACAATCATAGCCCAGAGACTCGAGCACTGTGGTGGCAGATATCCTTTCCTAAAGAGATTAGTGTACCAGTCTTTATAATAATCCAGTAGTCTCGTGAAATTGTATCGTTAGATAGCACCTTCCAAACCCATGACCTCTACCAACTAGAAGCACAAGGGCAGCAGTAGCATGGGGAACACCACTCCTCAAGCACCTTGTCTATCTTAGAAAGAAACAGGCACCAGCCTTCTGGCCTGATGTGCATGCTTCAATCATTCAAAATGATCGCCATTGATCTTGGGTCACACTGCAGTCTGAGCCCCTTGCAGTGCAATATAATCATTGACGATGGACTTGAAGGTGTGAATACCGATAACGCTGAACTTTCAGCACTATCCTACACACCAGGGACGATTTACAATTTACAGAAGCTAATTAACCTACAAACATGCACATTTTGAAATGTGGGAGGAAACCGGAGCACCCGGAGAAAAACCACGCGGTCACAGGGAGAACGTACAAACTCCGTAAAGACAATGCCCGTAGTCAGGATCAAACCTGGGTGTGTAAGGTAGTAGCTCTGCCACTGCGTCTCTGTGCTGCCCGCTACGTTCTATGGACATAGAGGTGGGTAGGTTTATCAGCCGCTGAACATTTCCTCTCGACTAGATGGATGGTCAAGTCTGGAGAGTTGATGGAAATGTGGAAAGAAAATGAGATTAGGATGAGCGTAAATAGGGGAGTCAATGGGGTGTCAAGTCATGTTAAGGTTCTTGGCGTATATGCATGCATGGTGAAGTGTAGGTACGAAATGAAAAATTTGCTCGCAGCAGCATCACAGGCATCACTTAGACACACACAGAGACAAACATAAATTATGCAAGATAGTGAAAAGAAAAAAAAACTTGCTATGAAAATCTACGTTAGACTGTCCCCCTCTCACCTCATGGCTATGCCATGTAATATTTGACATTTCTACTCTGGCGAAAATACTCTGAATATCTCCCCTGTCTATTCTCAGGACTCGAGTGCCTGAGCTATGGAGAGAGGGTGAGCAGGCTGCGACTCTATTCTTTGGAGTGCAGGAGGATGAGGGATGATCTTATAGAGGTGTGCAAAATCATGAGAGGAATAGATCGGGTAAATGCACAGTGTCTTTTGTCCAGAATAGGAGAATCGAGAATTAGAGGACAAGGTTAAAGGTGAAGGGGGGGAAGATTTAATCAGAAGGCAGTGGAGGCCAATTTTCTGGATGCTTTTAAGAGAGATAGAGCTTTTAATGGTAGCAGAGTCAGGGGGGTATGGGGAGAAGGCAGGAACGGGGTACTGATTGTGAATGATCAGCCATGATCACATTGAATGGCGGTACTGGCTCAAAGGGCCGAATGGCCTACTCCTGCACCTATTGTCTATTGTCTATTGAACCAGAGCGGTAACTTTATTTATATAGAGTGGGTGTATGGAATGAGCTGACGGAGGAGGCAGCTGAGGCAGGTACTATCGCAACATTTAAGAATCATTTAGACAGGTACATGGATCAGGTAGGTACAGAGGGATATGGGCCGGCTGGTGGGGCTAGATGGAGCATGTTGGTCAGCATGGCCAATGTGGGCCAAAGGGCCTGTTTCCATGATGTATGACTCCATGACTCAAATTTTACAATCTTCGATCAGGTCTCCAGTCAGCATGTTACATTTTAGTGGTGTTTGTCCTTTATATATAGTACTGTTGGTAATTGTGAATAGAAAGGGAGTCAGTTAAACAAGGCAGTATTTATATTTATGTGATATTTTAACCTTGAGACATTTTAATGTTTTACAAAGCCAGTGAACTGCCACAGACAATTACAGTTGTTATGCAAACAAACACAAAGGGTGAATCTGTAGGCAACAAGGTTTTTCAGCTGCTGTGAAACATAATCAGATAACCTTCTTGGTTGACAGATGTACGTTGGCCAAAATACTGACACAAAATTAAAACAGAACATTCAAGAAATACTCAGTGGACCAGAAAGCATCTGTTCGGAGAGATACAGAGGTCAGGGCTTTAGGGAGAGGTTTGGACAGGCTAAGACTTTATTATTTGGAATGCAGGAGGTTAAGGGGCAATCTTATGGCAGTGTAAACAATTCTGAAGGGAATAACTAGGGTGAATGCACAGAGTATTTCATCCAAGGAAAGGGAATGAAGAACTAGAGTGCACAGGTCTAAGGTGAGGTGGGAAAGATTTAATTGGAAAAACCTCTTCACTGAAAGGGTGGTGAATATATGGATTGAGTCGTCCCAAAGAGATTTTGAATGAAAGATACAAGTGCCCTCCATAATGTTTGGGACAAAGACCCATCATTTATTTATTTGCCTCTGTACTCTACAATTTGAGATTTGTAATAGAAAAAAATCACATGTGGTTAAAGTGCACATTGTCAGATTTTAATAAAGGCTATTTTTATACATTTTGGTTTCACCATGTAGAAATTACAGCAGTGTTTATACATAGTCCCCCCATTTTAGGGCACCATAATGTTTGGGACACAGCAATGTCATGTAAATGAAAGTAGTCATGTTTAGTATTTTGTTGCATATCCTTCGCATGCAATGACTGTTTGCAGTCTGCGATTCATGGACATCACTAGTTGCTGGGTGTCTTCTCTGGTGATGCTCTGCCAGGTCTGTATTGCAGCCATCTTCAGCTTATGCTTGTTTTGGGGGCTAGTCCCCTTCAGTTTTTTCTTCAGCATATAAAAGGCATGCTCATCTGTGTCCAGATCGGGTGATTAACTTGGCCACTCAAGCATTGACCATTTCTTAGCTTTGAAAAACTCCTCTGTTGCTTTAGCAATATGTTTGGGATCCAGGGTTGCCAACTGTCCCGTGTTAGCTGGGACATCCCGTATTTTGGGCTAAATTGGTTTGTCCCGTACGGGACCGCCCTTGTCCCATATTAGACCCGCAGGCCGCTGTAGGCCCACGGGCCGCTGTAAGCCGGGACAGTGTAGGCTAACGGAGTGTGTTCGGGGAGCGGGGCCGAGTGTGCTCACCTAATAGAGGTTGCATAGCAACCCGCCTCCCGTGCTGGGCAGCCACCATTGGTGAAGCGGGAGCACGTGGCCGCTGGCTGGTTGAGGTTACATGGGGCACGGGGCGGTGATGTCACCTTGTCACCTTGTGAGTGAGATAGTTGGCAACCCTATTGGGATCATTATCTTGCTGTAGACTGAATCACTGGCCAATGAGTTTTGAGGCATTTGTTTGAACTTGAGCAGATAGGATGTGTCCATACACTTCAGAATTCATTATGCTACTACCATCAGCAGTTGTATCGTCAATGAAGATAAGTGAGCCAGTACCTGCAGCAGCCATACATGCCCAGGCCATAACAACCCCACCACCATGTTTCACAGATGAGGAGGTATGCTTTGGATCTTGGGCAGTTCCTTCTCTCCTCCATACTTTGCTCTTGCCATCACTCTGATATAAGTTAATCTTCATCTCATCTGCCCACAAGACCTTTTTTCCGGAACTGTAGCTGCTCTTTTAAGTTCTTCTTGACAAACTGTAACTTGGCCATCCTATCTTTGTGGCTTACCAGTGATTTGCATCTTGCAGTGTAGCCTCTGGATTTCTGTTCATGAAGTCTTCTGCGGACAGTGGTCATTGACAAATCCGCATCTGACTCCTGTAGCGTGTTTCTGGTCTGTCGGGCAGGTGTTCGGGGATTTTTCTTTATTATAGAGAGAATTCTTCCGTCATCAGCTGTGGAGGTCTTCCTTGGCCTGCCAGTCCCTTTGCAATTAGTAGCATTCACACTAGTTCTATTTATCCCACTTTTCCATCCACTCCCTACACACTAGGGGCAATTTACAGATGGCCAATCAGCCTGCAAACCTGCACGTCTTTGGGATGTGGGCGGAAATCGGAGCACCCGGAGTAACCTAACTTGGCTACTGGGAGAGCGTGCAAACTCTGTACTGACAGTACCCGTGGTCAGGATCAAACCGTGTCTGTGGCGCTGTGAGGAGCAGTTCTACCGCTCAACCACTGGGCCGCACCTGTTATGGAGGCCAGATTACTGGAAGTATTCAAAGCAGAGGTAGAAAAACCTCTGACCTGAAGCATCAGCTCTGTTTCTCTCCCCATTAGCTCTCAGCCCCTCTCTGAAATGGCCCAGCCAACCTCTCCCCACCTCTCTCTGTCTCTCCCCCACCATAGTTGTCCCTTTGTTCCACTGCCGTTCTGCTTAGTTTCACTGTTTGTATAAATCATTATCACCTTCCCCACGGTCAACAACACCCCTTGTGGGATCCACCTTTCCTTGATCATCTTTGCAGGCTTTGATTTGTCCTTTTCCATACCTTTCATTCATGTGTTCTATGTGCCTTTTCACATATCTCTTTACCCTCACCCCTGACTCTCAGTCTGAAGAAGGCTCTTGACCCGAAACGTCACTTATTTCTTTCCTGCAGAGATGCTGCCTGACCTGCTGAGTTACTCCAGCATTTTGTGTCTCTCCCCATAGTCATTGCTCTCTTTTCAAGGACAATAGACACAGGCATTTCATTTGATCTCCATAGGTGTGATACCCTAATAGTTACAGATTGCCAACCTGAAAAATGAGCCATTTGTTTTGACTCTGTACGTGTCTGCACATTCTGAGCGCTTATCTTGTACAATAACCTTTTATGTGGCTCCTTATCAAACGTGCTTTGGAAATCCACACACATTACATCTATTAATTCTCCTTTATCCACCCTGCTTGTTACACTCTCAATGAACTTCAGCACAATTGTCAGACATAATTTCCCTTTGATAATCATATTATGAAATGGAAATTGTGTTTGACAAATGTATTGTGCTTCATTGTATTATGATATTCTAAACATCTTGCTGACACCTCTGTGAGAATAGATTCCAGCATTTCCTCAGCAGCAGATGGTAGACAAATGGCCTAGCACTTCCTGCTTTGTGCCTCACTCCTTTCTTGAATAAGGACGTTGCAATTTGTAGTTTTTCAGTATCGCGGGGCTGGCTTTCCAAAATCTAGGACATTTTGAAATGCATCTATTATTACCACCTTCACTCGTTGAATTAGAGGCTTGAACAGGTAGATAGCCAGAGTCTTTTATTTAATGGTTCAATGATTCAATGGTTCAATGGTGCCTCGTTGTCATGTGTGCACTGCACAGTTAAATTCTTTTTGCATAGATCACACATGCATGAGTTGCCATATTTCCCAGCCTTTACAAAAGTCCAAAGTCCGGTCCATGCGCTCGACGTACTGGAGCGGCCCCCGATCCAGGTAAGCCCCAGGCTGCTGCAGGGCCTCCTCCATCACCTTCAGCTGGCTCGGCCCTCCAACCGTCGTCCCGATCCTCGCCTGGCTGCCTCTGTGTCCTGGAGGCACGAGGGTGAAGATGACAAAGATTAGAGGGCATAGCTTTGAGGTAAGAGGGGCAAAGTTGAAAGGAGATGTACGGGGCAAGGCTTTTTTCTTACAGAGATGGTGGTGGGTGTTTGGAATGTAGTGCCTGGGGTGGTGGTGGAATACAGCTGAATAAATAATAACCAGCTGAATACAGCTGTCCATTAGTCTGAAGGAGGGTCTCGACCCGAAACGTCACCCATTCCTTCTCTCCTGAGATGCTGCCTGACCCGCTGAGTTACTCCAGCATTTTGTGTCTACCTTTGAATAAACCTCTCTTACAAGAATACTGCACAATGTAGCAAACTTCAAACTGCAATCATTAACAGTTCAACTCCCGGGATCTTACCTGTACACATTCCAGGGGCCCTGCTCATTTTTTCATTTCTGTCTTGGTTTTCAGTTAAAAGGCTAGTTAAAGTTTGGATTTACATTCGTAGGCAGCAGGATTATTCTCTTTAATACTGAGATGTTTAACTTCACTGATGACCTGCCACTTTGATTTGGCTCAAATTGCTGGAGTAACTCAACGGGTCAGGAAGCATCTCTGGAGAAAAGGAATAGTTTCAAGTTTCGAGTCAAGACCCTTCTTCAGGAAACAGAAATTAATGGATTCACACAGCACAGAAATGAGCACTTCAGCCCCCATGTCTATTTTTTGTCTTTTGTCAGATCACCCTGGGGAGGGTTGTTGTTGCTTGGTTGAAATCTCCAGTTTTTATGCTTATGTATGTTCAAGCCAGAGCACCCGGAGAAAATCCACGTGGTCACGGGGAGAACATACAAACTCCATACAGACAGCACGCACAGTCAAGATCGAACCAAGCATCTCTCGAGAACATGGATAGGTAATGTTTCAGGTTGGGACCCTTCTCCAGTCTGAATAAAGGTCCCAACCTGAAACATCACTTATCCATGTTTTTTGGAGATGCTGCCTGACCCGTTGAGTTACTCTAGCACTTAATCATGGTCATAGAATCATACAGCATAGAAACAGGCCCTTCGGCCCAACGTGCCCACGCCGATCAACATGCCCCATCTACACTAGTCCTGTGTGTGTTTGGCCCATATCCCTCTAAATCCATCTCATCACTGTACTTCTTAAGTGCTTCGAAAAACATTGCGGCACTCTGTATCCTTGTTTTGTAATGCCTTTTATTTTGTAATGTCTTGTAATGTCTTTTATTTTGTAATGTCTTGTAATGTCTTTTATTTTGCACAGTCATTTTTTTCTTTTTCGTATCTTGCAGAATTTATGTGTAATGTATATATAATTTATGTTTTTGCAGGTTTGTCTGAGTCTATGTGCAAGCAATGTACCTTACCCCACCTGTACAAATGACAATCAGCTCGACTTGACCTGACAAGAGGTGATTCATTAGCTAGGTTTTTACAATCTGGGGTGCTGTCTTTGGGATGTGAACACGCTAATGGTTTTGAAAGATTAAAAAATATATTTTGGAGATACAGTACGAAAACAGGCCCTTCGGCCCACCGAGTCCATGCTGACCAACAATCACCCCGTAAACTAGCACTATCTTACACACTGGGGACAATTTACAATTTTCAGAAGCCAATTAACCTACAAACCTGCACGTCTTTGGAGTGTGGGAGGAAACTGCAGCACCCAGAGCGCAGTTACAGGGAGAATGTCAAACGACAAACTCCATACAGACAGCATCGAACTCGGGTCTCTGGCGCTGTGAGGCAGCGACTCTATCGCTGCACCACCGCGCCGCCATGCATACTGTTGCTAGCTTGTGACTTTTGGCATCCTGGTCCATTTTAAATGCTGTGTGTGGTGTGAAGGGTCGTAAGGCTCTCTTTCAATGTGGCAGCTTTAAGTCTAACGCCAAGGGCAATGGCAAAAATACCAAATAATTCCTCTCGTTCTCTAAACACCTACAACCTTTTCTGCTGTCATTCAAGTACCTTCAGCAGCACATTTATATCTCTGAAACGGTGCACATTCAGCCTGCTACCTGAATATCTGTGAGGCTCACTGCAAACCTCTTGCCCAGAGCTAAAGCTTTATTCACAGATAAAATCCATTTGTTGAATTCAAAATCATTGTTCATCCCTCCTCGGAGAGCAAACAGACCACATCCTCGTCTGATCCATAGAGCTGGCAGATCTGTGTTAAGAATGAGCTATAGTATTCTACTGTCCATTTGGACACAACTCGTCTCTCCTGTAGGTAGACACAAAATGCTGGAGTAACTTCAGACTGAAGACGGGTCTAAACCCGAAACGTCACCCATTCCTTCTCTCCCGAGATGCTGCTTGACCCGTTGAGTTACTCCAGCATTTTGTGTCTACCTTCGATTTTAACCAGCATCTGCAGTTTTTTTTCCTACACCTCGTTTCTCCTGTATATTTCCCCAAGTTCGCCCCATATTTGATTGAACGATACAGCACAGAAAACAGGCCCTTCTGCCCATTGAGTCACGCTGACCATCGATCACCAGTTACCTCACTTTCACATCAATTTACAGAGAGCCAGTTGACCTACAAACCTGCACGTCTTTGGGATGTGGGAGGAAACCGGAGCACGCTGAGGAAACCCATGCGGTCACAGGTGGAACGTACAAGCTCCACACAGACAGCACACAAGTTCAAGATTAAAACCGTTCTCTGGCGCTGTGAAGTAGCAACTCTACTGCGGTGCCAATGTGCTCATTGTTTAGGTATTTTGAGAAATTCATAGATTTATATGGCCCCTGGCGTTCTAAAATTGGCAAAAGTGTTTAGCCTTTTTCAGTTGTTCTAATAGATACCCAATTTCTTTTTTTTTGTTCCCTTATAAATTATTTTTGTTGCTTTAATGTAGAAGTCTGTTCTATTTAATAGCATGTGTGTTTCCAACAGGTAGTGTGACCTGTCGACAATGACAATATTACTGCCTTTATCTAGTGGTTTGATGATGATATTTAGGTTGCACTTAGTTAGAACAAAGAACAGTACAGAATTGGACCTGACCCTTCGGCCCATGATATCCGTGCCGATTACAATGCCAAGACCTGCTCTTATCAGCCCGTAGCTAACCCACATCGCAGAGGATCTTACCTGGTCTACCAACACCATCACCACAGTAAAGAAGGCACAGCAGAGACTCCACTTCCTGAGGATCCTCAGGAAAACCAACCTGCAGGAGAAGCTCATGTCCTTCTATCGCTGCTCCATCGAGAGTGTGCTGGCATACTGTATAACCACATGGTATGCCAGCTGCTCAGAAAAGGACAGGAAGGCCCTTCAGAGGGTCATCACGACGGCCCAGAAGATCATCGGCTGCTCACTGCCCTCCCTGGAGCACCTGTTCAGACTACGCTGCCTCAGTAGAGCAGGCAAAATAATAAAAGATCCATCCCACCCCGGCCACCGTCTGTTTGTTCATCTGCCCTCTGGTCGACGTTTCAGGTCGATCAAATCCCGAACAAACAGACTTAAGAACAGTTTTTACCCCAGGGCCATACGAGAACTGAACACTACCTTTGCACTAGGCAACACCGTTAAAAAATCTTGTACTTAATATAATTGTATTTAATTGTATTTATGTATTTATTTGTTTTTGCATTTATTGCATATATGTTTGTACGCACCGTCAGGATTGGCTATTTTTTAATTTCGTTGTACTCGTTGCAATGACAATAAATGAATATTATTATTATTATTATATCCCTCTATTCCCTGCATATCCATGTCCAAATGTTTTTTAAACGTTGTGATATTACTTGCCTCAACTACCTCCTCTCACAGCTCATTCCATATACCCACCACACTTTGTGTAAAAAGGTTGCTCCTCAGGTTCCTGTTAAAACTTTACCCCCCTCACCTTAAACCTATGTCCCTACTCTGGGTAAAGGACTCTGCACATGCACATTATCTATTCCTTCTTTGTTTGTGATTCACTAAAGTTCCAATTTAATTTTTTAATGGAACCTCCTTGTGTATATTTAGATTTGCTCCGTATAATGTGCTGGGTCTTCTACAGAGACTGAGACCTTTCCTGAGTTCCTTTGGAATTCGGAAGATTGTGTCATCCAGTTATTGAAGGGTCATTCGTACCACTTGGAAACAGAACATTTACATTTCCCGTCAAAGCTTCAGTCTACCTGAACTTCAAGGAGCGGCACAGTGGCACAGCTAGTAGAGCCGCTGCCTCACATCGCTAGAGATTCAGGTTCAATCCCGACCTCGGGCGCTGTTTGCGTGGAGTTTGCACGTTCTCCCTGTGACTACACAGGTTTCCTCCGGGAGCTCCGGTTTCCTCCCACATCCCAAAAGACGTGTGGATTTGAAGGTTAATTGGCCTCTATAAATTGCTCCTCGTGTGTCGGGGGTCATTGAGAAAGTGAAATAACATTGCTCCAGTGTCGGTGTGGACTCGGTTAGACGAAGGGCTTGGTTCCATGCTGTATCTTCTCAATCTTTCAACCAGTTGCCCTGGTTGAGTCCATTGTGACCTGCAGAAAGCTGCCTGTTTGTTGAGTTATAGATTCATAGAGTCAATGAGTGATACAGAGTGGAAACAGACCCTTCGGCCCACACCAGCCAGCATGTCCCAGCTAGACTAGTCCCACCTGCCTGCGCCTGGGCCATATCCCTCCAAACCTGTCCTATCCATGTACCTGTCTAACTGCTTCTTCCATGGTGGGATAGTCCCTGCCTCAACTACCTCCTCTGGCAGCTTGTTCCATACACCCACCACCCTTTGAGCTGAGTTTGGACATTTTATTTTTAATTTGTTTGGAGTAGGAGTCACTAATCTTGAAAATTCATCAGGCAGAGGGTGGTGAATCTGTGGAATTCATTGCCACAGATTGCCGTGGAGGCCAAGTCATTGGGCATTTTTAAAGTGGAGATTGACAGGCTTTTGATTAGCAAGAGTGTCAAAGGTTATGGGGAGAAGGTAGGGGAATGGGGTTGAGAGAGAAAGATAGATCAGCCACGATTGAATGGCCTAGGCCTACGGGATCTCCTGGTTGTCAACCATGTCATCTCCCCTTACCGTTCCCACACTGACCTTTCTGTCCTGGGCCTCCTCCACTGCCAGAGTGAGGCCACATGCAAACTGGAGGAACAGCACCTCATATTTCGCTTGGGTAGCTTACAACCCAGTGGTATGTACATTAAATTCTCTATTTTTACATAACTTCATCTTACACTTCCACCCCCTTCTATCCTTGCTCTCTTCCTCCTTCCGATTCATTTTACCAGTTTCACAGTTCTTTACATTTTTTCCCTTTTGAGATCACACCTTCCCTTAGCTAACAATGGACCTAGCTGGAGATGCTGTACCTGAACTCGTTTCTGGCTGGCCCTAATTGCTCCTGGTCTTTTTTCGCCTCCAGCCCTGCAAACCCCCCCCCCCTCCCCCACCCCTCCACCCCCTGCCCAACCCCCCCCCCCCCCCCCACCTCCTACATTGTGTCTGAGGAAATGTCACCCATCCTTTTTCTCCAGAGATGCTGCCTGACCCGCTGAATTAGTCCAGCACTTTGTGTTTCTCTCTGGCGGAGTAAACTCGTTTGTTGAAAGACTGGAGCGACTAGGCTTGTATACACTGGAATTTAGACGGATGAGAGGAGATCTTATCGAAACGTATAAGATTATTAAGGGGTTGGACACGTTAGAAGCAGGAAACATGTTCCCAATGTTGGGGGAGTCCAGAACAAGGGGCCACAGTTTAAGAATAAGGGGTAGGACATTTAGAACTGAGATGAGGAAAAACCTTTTCAGTCAGAGAGTTGTGAATCTGTGGAATTCTCTGCCTCAGAGGGCAGTGGAGGCCAATTCTCTGAATGCATTCAAGAGAGAGCTGGATAGAGCTCTTAAGGATAGCGGAGTCAGGGGGTATGGGGAGAAGGCAGGAACGGGGTACTGATTGTGAATGTTCAGCCATGATCACATTGAATGGCGGTGCTGGCTCGAAGGGCCGAATGGCCTCCTCCTGCACCTATTGTCTATTGTCTATTGTCTATTGTTTGGCTGAATGGCCTGATTCTGCTCCTATGACTTATGAACATAATTGGCTGCAGAATTACAGGGCACATTCATTTTTGCTGGCAGTGGAATGATTCATTGCTTCGCATTTGCTCCCTCAGTCAGAGACCAAATTG
The DNA here is from genome assembly GCF_053455715.1 of Rhinoraja longicauda. Classification (NCBI taxonomy): domain Eukaryota; kingdom Metazoa; phylum Chordata; class Chondrichthyes; order Rajiformes; family Arhynchobatidae; genus Rhinoraja; species Rhinoraja longicauda. The sequence goes on along the minus strand of NC_135958.1, from coordinate 23,251,409 downwards.
GTCACCCTCCCAGTTAACGTTAGAGTTAGTGTTAGCATTAACAGGTCGACTGACATTTTGATTTACGACCATGTTTTTGTTTGCTTTCAATCCAAACTCATTGCATTTGTCCAGCCCAGACCATTGAACCTTTGCCAATGGTTCAAGGTTCAATGGTTCAATGATTCAATGGCACTTCATTGTCACATGTAATATATTAATAATAATAATAATAATAATAACAATAATAATAATATTTTCCTTTATTCGTCCCACACCGGGGAAATGTACCGAGGTACAGTGAAATTTCTTCAGGCATACAGTTCAGTAAAAATATTATAAGAAAATAACTGCAGATGCTGGTACAAATCGAAGGTATTTATTCACACAATGCTGCAGTAACTCAGCAGGTCAGGCAGCATCTCGGGAGAGAAGGAATGGGTGACATTTCGGGTTAATAAAAATATTATTATACCTAAGCACAATCACAATAAAGTATAAAAACAAAGACGTACAAACGCTAGTTTATACCAAAAATAGACACAAATTGCTGGAGTAACTCGGTTCAAGTCATCTGAAAGAGGGTCCTGACCTGGAACATCAACCATCCTGTTTCTCCAGAAATGCTACTTGACCCGCTGAGATACTCCAGCATTTTGTGTCTATCATAATTAAGTTCAGTGTATAGTAATAGTACACTGAGGCAGGAAACAAGGGTCAAACATGTTTAGTGCCATTTTTCATGATTCAAGTCTAAAGTTTGGGTATGAGGCACAGAGGGTGGGGAGTAACATATGCCTGTAAGGTACCGCCAGGGGTGATGGTGGAAACAGATACAATAGTGGCATTTAAGAGGTTTTTGGAAAGACGCAAAGATATAGAGGGAATGGAAGGACATGGATCATCTGCAGACAGAGGGGATCCTGTACTGCAGTTCTATGTTCTATCAAGCTATATGAAGATAGGTTTCTCCATTTGCTAACCCTGTCATGTTTTACTACCTTCCTCCATCGCCCTAGTACAGATGAGCGTTAAGTTCAGAACACACATCAATCAAATTTCAGGCATGAAAGAAATATTTCATTGGTATCACATAAAACTTAATTTCTAATCTCTGAACACTATTGTTATTATATTTAACTATCTGATTCATAAACCAATACAATTTTTCTTGCAATCCATTTTATCAACTCTTAAATGGCTCTGGTAAACTGAAGAGATATGTTATATCTCAGACATCTTTAAGCATTTTGATTATACGCTGAATGGAGTTGCTCACTGATATACAGAAGCACATGACTCCAGCCGCCTTCATAAGCCTCCCTTTCACCCACTGATAATGTACATCCCTTTATACTAGCTTATTATCTGCTGCTTATTATCTGCTGCATCCCACCAGGATGCAGATGACAAAGTAATTTTCTTGAATCAAAGACATTTTAGGTTTAGAGGGATATGGGCCAAACATGGGCAAAATGGGACCGGCTTAGATGGGCTTCTTGGTTGCCAATGGACAAGTTGCGATGACTGGCCCAGTCTGACGAAGGATCCCGACCCGAAACGTCACCCATTCCTTCTCTCCAGAGATGCTGCATGACCCGCTGAGTTACTCAGGCTTTTTGTGTACATCTTCGGTTTAAACCAGCATCTGCAGTTCCTTCCTACACTGTTTCTGTGCTTATGGCATCTATGACATTTGAACGGGCACATAGACAGGAAATGTTCAGAGGGATATAGGCCAACCAAAGGGCAAGTAAGCTCCTTGACTTCACCTTGCTACACTTTGCTTTGTTTAGTTTAGTTTAGAGAGTTTAGAGATATAACGCAGAAACAGGTCCTACAATATCCTACACACAAGGGGCAAATTACAATTTTTAGCAAAGCCAATTAACCTATGAACCTGTACGTCTTTGGGATCCGGGAGAAAACCGGAGCACCCGGAGGAAACCCACGTGGTCTCAGGGAAAATGTGCAAACTCCAAACAGACAGCATCCGAGATCAGGATTGAACTCGGGTCTTTGGCCAGTGGAGATATGTGGAACTGGTAAAATGACTAGGGTGGAGGAAGGGAGGATGGAAGACGGGAGGGGAGTGCAGGTAGAAGTTACTTAAAATTTGAGAATTCAATGTTCTGCTGGGTAGTCAGCTACCCAAGCGAAATATTAGTTGCTGTTCCTCCATTTGGCGTGTGGCTTCAATCTGGCAATGGAGGAGGCTCAGGACAGAAAGATCGATGTGCGAATGGGAAGGGGAGTTGAAATAGTTGGCAACCAGGAGATCCCTATAGGCCTATGCGGACCGAGCGCAAGTGTTCAGTGAAATGGTCGCCGAGTCTACGTTTGGTAGATACAGGTGAGAACGTCTTTGATTTGCAGGAGGTTGGACAAAGGTGAAGAGATGCAAAGACACTTCCAGAATGCATCAGGACAACTATACATAAAGATTACACATGAATGAACACACATGCACACACACTCACTCACGGACATACATACATGCACACGCACACACATGCACACAGATGCACACACGCACATTCACACTCACATTTGCACACATATGTGCTCACGCACGCACATATATATACACACATACACACCTATGCCAACACGCGCACACACACACACACACACACACCCACACACACACACACACACACACACACGCGCACACACACACACACACCCACACACACACACACACACACACACGCGCACACACACACACACACCCACACACACACTTGCACTCGCTCACACCTAAATGCTCAATGGAATGTGGTAAACAAGAATACAGTTGAGATCAGACGTGTGGAGAATCCTCTGCAGACGACATGGAGCTGATCAAACAGAGATTGCACCAACGCAGAGAGTTGGAGCGTGAGGGAGCAGAGATACAATTATCTGAATTGAGGGTCTCAGAGGGAAGATTAAAGACTGCACTGATTGATTATCATGTGGTCACTGGAGCAGAACACAGCTGGGCTCCTTCCATCCTTATTCCAAGATCTCTGGTAATCGTCATCCTTGGGCATTGGAGAGTGGCGGT